>NC_052499.1:56757752-56878756 GCF_016617805.1 Bactrocera tryoni
CCCTACTAAGTTTTTTGTAAATATCTCGAAAACTACTATAGCTATGTCAACCAAACTCTATAGAGTCGTTTCCTTCAGGCATTTCCATATACAGTTCAATAATGGAAGACATCGGATAATAACCACGCCCACCTCCCATACAAAGGTTATGTTGAAAATCACTAAAAGTGCGTTAACCGACTAATAAAAAACGTCAACGTTAAATATTAAAAATGGGCGTGGCGCCGCCCACCTATGGACCAAAAACCATATCTCAGGAAGTACCTGACCGATTTCAATGAAATTCGGTATATAATATTTTCTTAACACCCTGATGACATGTACGAAATGTGGGTGAAATCGGTTCACAACCACGCCTTCTTCCAATATAACGCTATTTTGAATTCCATCTGATGCCTTCTGTGTATAATATATACATTAGGAACCAATGATGATAGCGGAATAAAACTTTGCACAAATACGGTATTTGAAAAATATATAAATGGCGGATAATGAAATCTCGATTATCACTTTATCATGCGAGAGTATAAAATGTTCGGTGACACCCGAACTTAGCCCTTCCCTACTTGTTTTGTATAAATTTCAATGCAAGTGCTTTCCTTCACTGAACCCAGCAAGCAAAATATATTTGATAATAGTAATTTTCTTTAAAATGCTTAAAGTTTAAAGAAAAAAATTAAGAATATTTCAATTTTCGCTTTGTAAAAAAATTAATAGAGGATGGAGCAAGGTGTAGAAGTTCACACAAGTGAAGAAAGTTCTCTGAGCGCCATTCACTTGGGAGTGGGCAGAAACGATTCTTTTACCTAGGGCTCAAGCATTTCACGACTTCCGGTCTTTGACCAAGTACCCTCTGGGTAGCCAAAAAACATCCGTTTGAAGGTTTGCTAAAGAGAGAAGGCGTAATATCTCCTCCACAGCGGTGTACGCTGGGTTTGGGACCCGTCACGTCACCCGTCGTTGGGGATCGACAATAAACAGTCAGAGATCTTACTGGCATCATAGGAATATCAGAAGGATCGGTGAAAACCATTTTGAAAGATCATTTGTGTCTAAGAAAAGTGAAAGCACGTTGTCGATGAGTCTTGGATATGAAAAATTGAATAGATATATATATATTGAATTGATTATTCGTGAGATGAAGGTGCCGCTTTATCGGTATCATAAGTACTGATTCTTCTACCATTTTAAAACTCAATTTCACATCCGGTTTTAAGTTTTACTGGGCATACATTATTCGAAATTCGACCTTCCTCGCAATCATCATCTTTCCCACTTACTTTTCTTCCTGATATGGTGACTCAATACAGAGTGCTTAGATATTGCTTGGAACTTTCTTTTCCTCATCAGAACATAATTCATCTAAAAGAATCCGAAGATAACGTTTTTTCTTGTCTTTTTTTCCAGAGATCGCTCTTAACCTTTGCACCGTCTAAGTTGTTTGACATTAGTCCCTTCATCCGAAATTCGTATCAATAAGATCGTTGTTCTCTCGCAAGCCAAAGGACTCTCTGGCGAAAAATGCATTTTCGTCCCACCCTGGAACCAGTTTTATTTACCACAGGGTCTACATGAGTATATAGATTGCTGTAGAGCAGCCAACACTTGCAGCATTCATTAAAAAACACTTGGCCGACACTTGCAGCGGCGCCAACTTACAACAACCAGTACACAGAAAATGAAGTGAAAATATGAAAATGACTATTATACGAGTATATGTATGTAATAATTTTCGACTGTGTACCCTTTTACGCCGCTCTCATTATGCTGCCCAACGCTGTGTACACAATATTATTTAAATTTTTTTTTTTTCATGCGGTCGCAAAGTATGTGGGCGGAAGTGCATATGTGGAGCGTGAAACACAAGGATATATAGGTATTTGCCTACGATAAATATGTATGTATGACGGTATGTGCAACAGTGGTGCGCTAGTTGGCCCAGTTTAAGCGGCGTTGTGTCGACCAAGCCAAGCGGAGCAAAGTTTGCTCGTGCAATTTATATAGTGCTCATGTTGCACTCGGCTGCTGCATGTGTTCATATACAAATGTATGAATAAGTGTATATTTGTATGTTTGTATATATGTCTATATATGCATGTATTATTGTATGTAAGTATGTATCCATATATGTATGCGTGTAGGCTTCACTTTTGCGGCAATAACTAACTTCTGCGCGCTCACTCAACCACACACTGGCAATATGTTGCCAAGCGTCCGGAAATTGTTGCAACTCACTACTCGTGCTGCCGCAGCCGCAGCCGCAGCCGGAGCCGCTGTTGCGCTTTTCCTTTTTGCCTCACAAAATTTTTGCATTTCCATTGTCAGCAGGCTGCCACCGCGCTAGTGTGTACTAACTGTTGCCATTGTTGCCAGCGTGTTGCATGTGTATGTGTGCGCATGTGTGTGTGGTCATTAGGCCAGAGCAAATGTGCTTTGCAACAGCCAAGAGGCAAGAGCCAGTAGCGATAGTTGCAGCAGCATTTTATTGCCCTCATTTGGTTAGCTGTCACAATGTGTTGCACACTGACCGATACAATGGATTCATTGTAGGCACACACGCACACACATACACATCACACACACAGCCACATTACGTGGATTGCATGCATGTTTATGTATAAGTGTGAGTGTGTGTATGTGAAGCTTTGCGAACGTGCAGCAAATTGCTGCGTTTTCTAGTGAACTGAGCCCTAATTGTCCACTACAGTCGCGTGCATATTGCATGAAAATCAAATGACCCACAGAACGTCAAAATGCAATCGTCGAACTTTCTAATTTTCAATGAAAATGGCGAGGCAGTAAGTATAATACTTGGAATCCAACTTGTTGGCTGAAATTGGCAGTTCTGTTTTCGTTGACGCGTAGTTAACGGCAAATTAAAGGAAAACTGAGTATTTATTCTATTCGGTTTCAATTTTGTGAAGAAGAGAACGAGTAAATGATAAGAGATATAGTCAAAATATTATCTTGAAGCTCTGTTGCTAGCTCCGTAGTGAAAAAAATCGGATTAACATAAATCGGCCTACTGAGCGTATTTCGCAATAGCATCACCCATCATGACACGCAGCATTCATTATTGGATAATATTCGACCGAATAGACCACGTCCAGCACGCAGTGAAGAAAATATAACAGGCGTAAAGTTTACACGAAGACCGTGGAGAGTCGTTTCGGCGCCGTTCGCGGCAACTCAGACTGACGTATGGAACGACTTGGTGCATTTTAAGTCGAAATCTTAAATCAAAAGCGTGCAAGATGCAGCTTATGCACGAACTGAAGCTGTTCGACCTTCCTAAGCAACATCTCTTCGCTCTTTGGGCTCTTGAAAAGTACCAAGAAGATCTGACGTTTTCGAGTCAAATTGCATGCAGTGATGAGGCCCATTCCTGGCTCAATGGTTATGTAAACAAGAAAAATTGCCACATTTGGGACGAAGAGCATTCTGAAGAAATTCAAAAGCTGCCACTTCATCCAGAAAAAATAACGGTTTGGTGTGGTTTGTGGGCCGGTGGAATCATCGGTCCATATTTCTTCAAAAATGATGGCGGTGAGAACGTAACCGTCAATATCGAACGTTATAGCGCCATGGTAACCGACTATTTGGTGCCTGAAATTGAAGCTCATGATCTCGGCGACATTTGGTTTCAACAAGACGGCTCCACGTCCCACACATCGCATGAATCTATGGATTTATTGAGAGCACACTTCGGTGAGCCAATAATTTCACGTTCTGGGTCTGCCTACCAAGATAGTGTAGTGATATCACACCGTTAGATTTTTTGCTGTGGGGCTATGAAAAGTCAAAAGTCTATGCGGACAATCCCGCTCTGACTTTGGCTGCACCAAAGCAAATACAAAGAATTCCTTAAAAGAAATTGATTCCGATCGTTCAGTTTGTATAGCAGCTGTATGCTACAGTGGTCCCATACCAGCTGTTTCGACAAATGAGCAGCTTCTTGGAGAGGAAAGCACGAGTGCAAAATTTCAGAGCGATATCTCAAAAGCTGAGGGACTAGTTCGGGCATATGTAGACAGACATTCCTCAATAAAATTCAATTAGCTAAATCTATGCATGCCACAATGGCCTTTGAACCCTTTTCTATTCAAACATCCACGACATCAACATTTTATGCCATTAGTAAAAAGTCATAAATTCTTTAATTGTCCACCACATTGTAAAAAAAAAGAGTACACGATTTTTAGCAGTGAGTTTTTATATGCTTGATGTTCTCCAAATACCCCTAATGAGATAAAAGTACCCAACAAGAAAATATTTGGACGCCATAACAATAAAAAAACGAAGTTTGAAGTTAAAATGGATCCTGTAAAGCAATACCAGGTACAGGGTTCGGAATATTTTTTTTAGTTTTTTTTTTTGGATTTTTGAAAAAGTAAACAGCAATTTTGATATTACTTCAGCATTGCTTTTGACTTTCTATCCCACTTTCACTGGTTATCTTGCTGAAACTCTTATTTTTTACTCAGAACTGTTATTTAGAACCATTTATTCAATGTCTGGTTAGCAGCCATTCAAAAAAAAGTTTCTTCACCGAGAGAAGGAGTCTTGATTAAGTTAACCAGAACTTAACTGAGAGATGACTGCTAACTTGAGCTGTCAGACATTAAGAAAAAGGCCCTTAATTATTAAAAATATGTGACAATGTAAGAATTATTAAACATTTACATTTTCTACTGGGACCTTCGTATACTCCTTTAAGGAATTAAAAAGAGGGGCTTTTTCCAGCTACACTGCATTTCTTGGAGTGACAGAGCGCTCTCCCCAATATGTTTTGCTAATTTTCTGACTAAACGAAAAAGAGCAAAACAGCGGACTAACTTGGTTACTTTCACATAAAAACATAAGAAAAATAAAACAACAACAAAAAACAGAAACAACAAGTGAGGAAGGGTTATGTTCGGTTGCAACCGACCATTTTTTACGCTTGCAACTTAGAAGAATCAAAGCCAGGGAAATACTTTAAGGTCTAAAACATCAACCTGACATACACACATACTATATATAACTCATATGCTGACAGACACATAATGTTTGTTAGAAAAACGAAAACCATTATATGTAATATGTGGCAGTTGGGGTATGATCGACCAGATTTTATCTATTTTTCCGAATACCACATACTATTAACATGCCACTTACTAAAAAACTAATCATTTAGAGTTAAGTCAGCCGGATGTTCGAAAATCCTGATATTAGTTATATGGGGGGTAAGTCAAGGTTTCGCTAAAATTTATCTATTTTAGCCTCATTGCCTCGTTCTGGACGACCTTCGACCTCTTTAACTGATGAAAATTTTAAAAAAGTCAAGGATATGCTGTTTAAAAAACGTCAGGCAAGTGTTAAGAGATAGCAAAAGTGTTCGACATTTCTCGCGAGTCGGTTCGAATGATTTTGGTGGATATTTTGTGTATGAAATGCGTTCTCGCGACAGTCAGCAAGGAGTTCAATTTGACCGTATTTAGGTGTTTGAGTGCGAACAGCCGTCGAAAACGGCCGGAATTGTGGGAGAACATTTCATGGATTTCATACGATGATAATGCACCATGGCATCGAGCCACAATTGTTGAAAGCCAAATACGCAATCAATACCATCTATCAACCACCGTATTCACCAGGTTTGGCCCCGTGTGATTTTTCTTATTCCCCCAACTAAAATTGCCGCTTCGTGGAACCCGTTTTCAATCGATTGAAGAGATAAAACAAAATTCGCTGAAAGAGCGGAAGGCCACTGCTTACGAAAAGTCTTTCGCTTCTGGAAAAACTGTTGGCATAAGTATATTACTTCTGGTGGGGATTACTTTGAAGGCGATAAAATAAATATTGTTGAATAATTAAATATTTTGCGTTTTATTTACAATTTTCGTGTACTTTTTTGCCACAGTGTACTACTGACATACTAAAGATGAGCTTTTAAAAAGTAAACGCTATAAAATGTCTATTTCAACACCATTAAAAAACAATTAATAATAGCCCTAATATTTTAGAAAAATTACAATAATAATTTCAATCGGATTTTTTTTTATTTATTCTAACGACAACATCATCTAAAAAGCTGTAACATTCATATGCACATATACATATATACGATTTTCTATTAGTTTTCACTGCAAATTTATTAACCGCTCAGTCTTGGTCCCTTCTTAAGTTCAATTAATTTATTAGGGTAGCAAAATCTAAAGATTATCTCTTCATGCTACTTTATGGTTCCTCAAAAATCCTTGCAAAATATGTTTGAGAGTTTATTTGACTTAAAGACAGTAACTTACTGTCTTAGGCGGGTTCGAGATGACTTATACATACATATATACATACATGTAGGTATTAAAATACACAAGAATTTATGAGGGGTAAGTGCAAAAACTATAATGAAAAATTATTTGATTATGCAAACACGATTTTTTAAACTAAATATGTACTTACATACATATGCACATCTATACAAGAACAAATATCAAGTTAGCATAAACAAATGTGTATACCAGTGTGTCTTTTTTAATAAAATCCTCAAAGTGCATGATTTGGAAGAAAAATAAATTATAAGTTATTGGGCCACACTCTTTTATGCGACTCAGCTGATATAATTCGGTTCAAAATTAAAATATTTTTCAACTTTATATTAACGAATATTCCAAGGGGTATTAAACCAAAGTCAGGACTCAATTATGGAAGGTTGTGTCGATACCGAACGTGCTTCCTCATACTTAGTTGGCTTTTTGTTTTTCTCATGAATTTTTTGTTTACACTTTGATGACTTTGAGTTATTTACAATCTATCTGTTATCACTAAAAAATGCTTTTTTATTCCTTAAAACGTTTGACATTTTTTCATAATAAAAACAAAACTCTACAAGAAAACGGCTGATTTTGACATTATGGATCCAATTACTTTTGACAAATTATTTTCTCTTTGGCTATCGACACAACTCTATATAATTAAAACATGACCAAAGTGTACACATTATGAGTTCCACTTCTTGTATTGGAAAAATATATATGTATGTATATGTACATACAAAAAATATGTACCTACATACATACATACATATATGATCTCCTCAACAATTTTTATTTCATTTATTTTATTTGAATTTCTGTTCAAGTTTTTTAACTACCGATTAAGGTTAGAATTGTATCTCTTTTAACAGAACTAGTCATGTCATCTTAACCGTAGATACAAAGAAAGCCTAACTCATCTATGCGATAATTTAAAACTGCAACGGTTGCAAGAGGAACTGACAATAGTGGAGGCTTCCATGTACGACAAGCTGCACATATAATGTTTGGCCATTTGTCTCAATATTAACCATATTATTTCTTTATTATTATGTTGTGAAGTCTATCCATACGCCTAACATTGCGAAAATTTTCATTAGTAATAATTAGCCTTTACGGCATTCCATTGATTCTAGGACAGACCGAAAGTTCATCTTCGTAACAATCATTTTTTTTGGATTATTGAAATAGAGAAGCAGTTAAAGATTGCTAATCATTGTATAAAATGGAAAATGTGGGTCCTACATACGTACATACATACATATAATGTATACCCGGAGAATTAAATATGTTGAGTTCTGTTGCACAAATAAATATAAGCCCACTAATATTTGCAAAATCATCTAAATAAAATACTGTATAATAATACTAAAAATATGCAATTAGTTGATAAAAATCAAAATAAAAAACTTACGAGGAAAATTTCGATTTTTAGAAGTGCGAAATATGCACTAGAAGCTTCCACAGAAATTCGCAACATCTGCATGCATGAGTGCATGTGTGTGTACGGCACAAATTTTGTAAATCAAGAATTAAACTAAAAGTCCATAGATTAACGCATACTTTACTGTAATAAACATATGCAGCAATCACAGTTAATATCAAATATAAAAAAACAGTTTGTTATTAATATTTTACAAAGTTTTTTTAAATCAAAATAACTACTACGATTCCGTTTGCAAACGGTAAATTCACTTCCTACACTTCCTTTAAGCATTTGTAATTACGTTCTACAAGCGAACAATTTTAAAAACTGAACATACTGCACGGAATAGACTCCACAATTTTCTCTCCATTTGTGGCTTACCGCTTTCGTAACTTGCTTGCGATGACATTCATCATTGTCAGTTTTGTGAACATGCTCATTTGCGCAACGCTTGTCAGTGCTGCGTTTGACATTTGGATTTTGTGACTTTTTCGGCTTTTAAGAAAAAAATAAAAGATCTGAAAGTGAAGAAGAAGACCAAATAGAAGTTCTTTATATTTTTTATACTCATCAAAACCGCAGCGTGATTTTATTTATTCTTCATTGAGAGCGCTAAGCGTTCGATGTAAAAGTAAGCGGTTTTAGCTGACGTGCAAACGAAATTACGATCCGTATAGGATTTCGGCATAAAAGCGTGCAGTTAATTACCGAATTGTTTGCCTGTGGAAGTGACCCTGAGTGCGAACTGTGTGGTATAGTTGAATACGTGCAGTGTGAAGTGCCGCCGCGTAGACGTTGAAGAATTTGTCGGTGTTGAAATAGTCAAGACAAGGTCGAACCGCTTGATAGCGTACCAAATCTAATCAACAGAAATTGTTATATCTTACATCTGCGTTAAAAGCATAAATTAATCGAAATGGTAAGTAATACACGGTTAGTGTAATTTTGGTGGTAAGGATTAAGAGTAGGCCGCAGCGGCGAAAACAGCAACAGCGGACACTGAAAGAGTAATAGCATAACAACAACAGTGCTGTGAAATCAGCTGCTGCTACTGTCAATGTCGCCGCCTAAAGCTTGACGTCGACGTAGTCGTCACTGTTAACGCAGCCACTCTATCGTGCGCCCGCAGCGAAATGAACTTTGACCAAAATAATGATTACAAACAATTGTTAATAAAAGATTTTCTTCCTCCCACCAGGATGTGTTTCTTATGATTCGAAGACATAAAACAACAATTTTCACAGATGCAAAAGAGAATACAAGCGTCGCGGAACTGAAGCGTATGATTGAAGGCAAGTAAAAATTGTTGAAATTAAATAAAAATAAAATATTATATACATATATATAGATGACTAATATATATACATTCATTTAATTGTTTACAGGCATCTTAAAGGTGCGTCCGCATGATCAGAAGCTATACAATCAGGACAATGAGGTGATGGAGGACGAGAACACCTTGCAAGATTATGGCATACAGATGTCAACGGCCAAGGCGCAAGCTCCGGCACAGTTAGGACTAGCATTAAGGTGAGTTTGAAACAAAAACGACAAGTAATTACTGCAGGTACTGTTGCCGTAAAGGCATATAAAGCGCAGGTAATCGTAGCTCGGTTCAAGTTCAGCAAGTGTCTGATTACTCAGTTGTGTTATGGTTTATTTTATTTTTATTTTTTTCAAGCGACGCTGTTATCAATTAATTAGCATCCGTATTCTGAAATCACTGAATATTATTTGTTTTATTATTTTGAAATTGTAGCTTGTTTTTACTTCAATATAAATATTTCCAAGCTTGTTATATGTTTCAGTGTATTGGTTAATTTTTTATGTCAAATACACATTTTTATGTGTTTATTTTTGGAAAATGGACCTGTCATGCCCACGCGTCGTGTATTTGGCTCGCGCCAACAATTGTATCTATCTTTTGCAGAGTAATTTGTACACTATATGTTTACTCATAAATATGCGCTCTGAAATGCTTTAAAGAATCCAGTAAAACCACACATAATATTTTAATTTGTTTCTTTATCAACTTATAAAATTCTTCTAATTAATGTTTTGCAGAGATGAGCATGGTGAATTCGAGCCGCTCGAGATAACGCCATATTCATCCCCACCAGATCTACCTGAAGTTATGAAGAATCAAGAGGCAGCTAACGGTCAAGAGCAGGTTGCATAAAATAACTTAGAACATGGAAGTATCTAACACAACCACAACAACAACAGCAACAAAAACGATGTAGAAAAACAGACCGGTCTTAATTGATACTACATACATACATAATGGCACGCAGGAAATGCTTATTTTTAAAAACATCAATTAAATTTATAAAAAAAATCTTATTTTCAACTTCAGCATTAAGTAAATAATTTTGTTAAATGCTTTCTTAAACAAAAAACACAAGCGCCTTGCTCTTGTTAAACACTATCAAGTTAATTAATTTGTAGACATGTGACCATGAAGCAAGGCAACAAAACTTCCCAAACTTTAATTATTGTAATTTTTTTGGAACTTATTAATATTATTTTTATTACTACATTCTAAATGCAACAATTTTGGTCGAGATATATTTGTTAACTAATTAATTTAAATTCTTGAATGAAGATATGCAAATGAATTTATAATTTAAAATTATGATTCTTACCTTTGATAACGTATATTTGTGTCAAACAAATTTAAACATTGTTTACGTTATGAAAAAAATTTGATCATTGTTTCCTTTACTTACATAATTTATAAATTGTTAAAAGTTAAAAAAGTAAGTTCACTCTTAACATATTATTAAAGAAAAAAAAAAACCAAAACTTTATTTAATGCTATTAGTAAACGGCTCAAATTCGCGTGAAATAAACAATTAAATTGAGAGGCAAACTACGAAAAAAAATTATGTAATATAAAAATTATACAAATTTCGCAGACATCTCTAATATATAAACAAAACAAGCATTCTGACACTAAATTACATTTCATATGCACACATAGTTACACATCTTAGCACTCTTTTTGCAATAATTTAACGAAACCTAATGTTTAGAAAACAAAAAGAAACAAAAAAATTAAATGAAAAGCGAAGTCGCTTTATAATAAATTATATTGTAAAGCCTTATGAAAATCTCGACGATATACAATATAAAATAAAAGCAAATATACGAGATGCGTAGCGATTTGCGGAGTTGGTGAAACAGATTTATGAATTACTGTATATTCGGTTAATTTTATTAATTAATTAACATAATTGTAATCATAAGAATTAATTATTAAAAAATGAAAGGAAATCACTTGTATGCGTTGTATTGACTTAGTTAATTAAGACCACACACTGGTACAGATGTCTCACTTTACTAGCCTCTCTAGTCAGAGTCGTTGCTGTTACTGGTATCATCAACAGTTTGTTGATCGGTCGTTTCAAGAAATGTAACGTTGTTTGCTTGCTGTAGTTCTAAGTTTTCTAAGTATTCTTGCAGTCGATCTTGGAAAAAGTTTATATATGTTTGCTTTTGCGAGGCAGTAGCAGGGAAATAATGCCCGCCCGGATGTTCTAATATTTCGGCATTTTTAAAATGTCTCGCCAAATCTTGACTCATCTCTTTTGGTATGATATCATCGCTAAGTCCGTATATGTGTAGCGTAGGTATGGTAATAATTTCTTCGTATGCGCTTTTGTGCGCCAAACTACCAGAAAGAAAACCGGAGGATAATATAGCAAAATCGGGACGTATGGAGGTCACTGCAAATTTGAAATTTATTGTTTTGTTCTTGAGTACATGAATTACCAAAGCACACAACATACTCACATTTCTTTTTCGCTAGACCACAAATTAAACCGACAAAACAAGCGCCCTGCGAGAAACCTAATAAACCTTGGAATGGCCCTTGTTTATCCCACGCTTCCTCAACTAAACCTAGGCTTTCTTGAAAACCAAATGCCGGTCCTCCTTTATTTGTACCTTTAAAGGTACCATCATCTTTGTTGGCCCACCAACTACGTTGTTCAGCTGCCTGATCACCACCTGATTCTGGTAGTATCACTTGATGTGGGGCCGTGAGAAACACGAACTCAGCATATTTGCCAGCAAATTTTCGAAAAGAACCCAATTTATTTTTGAGTGCATCACCAGTTTGGCGATAACCGTGCAGACATAGCACTCTCACTTTGTCTTTAATTTCCAACTGTTGTTTTTGTTTCGCAACTTTTGATGTCGAGCTGCTAGCTACAGATGTGCTGTTAGACATGGTATTCAACTTTTTAAATACAATTAAAGACCGGCACAAAATTTTGAACAACGAGCCATGGAACTTTTAAAGGTTATATCAGCTGTGCAAAGCCATTTGTTGGCCTTTTGTTTATCTCTTGCTGGCATATGTTAATGACAATTCGATGGTGTGTTCAGTGGTGTGCGTACAATTATAGCAAACACAAAATTTACATGCCATAAATTAAAAAATAAGTAATTAAACGGCGTTAATATAATTTAGTTTTCCAATAAGTTCTGTCTATAAAATTTTTTACTCGCATTGGAATTTAATACAATTAAATCGAAGTGAAGTCACCACGCTTTCGCCGCTATTGCTGTTTGACATTTGCCTGACAATTGTCATTTCGTTGCGCGTTTCCTTATGTAAATACTAGTAAATACCGCTTGATCATATCATTTTTACCACAATCCTGAATTAAACTCCTAGTACAAGGTGCAGTTGCTATTTAAATCAACATCCTTACTTTATTGTAATATTTGTAGACAAAATGCTGCTCACGGCCCCACTCCTATCGAAGTCTACCTTTTTTGGGTCTTTGGTTAATAAATGCAGGCAAGTGATAAAAAATCAACCGTCCAAGTCTTCCAACATTAATGACAGACAAACGAACAAGATTAACGATTTACAATCATCAAATTCTTTCACTGCCACACACTCCGTAACTGCTCCTATCTCCATCTCCTCTACCGACAGGCCAGCGGCCATTGCCAACTTCAGTGTATCCACAAATGTCACAACATCTGTACGCACACTTGAAGAGAAACTTGGTCTACCACCACGACCAAAGAAACCGCTCACACCCTACTTTCGCTACATGCAGGAGCAACGTCCCAAAATACTTGCGGAAAATCCAAAATTCAGCACCACCGACATAGTGCGCGTGTTATCGAAGCGTTGGAGTAATGCAGATGCCGCATTGAAAAAACGCCTGCAGGACGACTACAAGCGTGAACAACAAGAGTTTGTGGAAATTCGTGCCAAATATGAGGCGAAAATGACTGATGAACAACGTGCCGAACTGAAACAGCTTAAGCAAGATGTACAAGACGCTAAAGACCGCCGAATGATGCGAAAGCGTATTAAGGAACTCGGACGTCCGAAAAAACCTGCTTCTGCCTTCTTACGCTTTCTCATACAAGAACGTACAAATTCGCCACAAACGCCTAAACAAACATACCGTGAATGGCATCAGAAGTGCACAGAAAAATGGTCACGCCTCTCCGACAAGGAAAAAGAGGCGTACTTAATAGAATCCCGCAAAGACATGGAAGTGTACAAGTGAGCATATTTCCACGTTATTAAGAAAAATTATATTATGGTAGTTTTTATGTCAATTCTGTATTGTAGAAAAGAAATTGCGCTTTGGGAAGAGAAAATGGTGCGCCTGGGAAATATTGATGTTGTGCGTCATGGTAATTTGATTGATCCTCCAGAACCAAAACCAAAGGTTATCAAACCAATCGCCTAGTCGGGATTACAAATTAAATATTTTTACTTATCTTTATTCATTTGTTGTATTAGGTGCATTTTATTTACATTTTTTGCATATAAAATACAAAAAACAGGAGTACGTATTTCGTTAAAAAGTACATGCTAATTTATTATATTGTGTGCGCAGTAAGCGAGGTCTTGCTGTTTAGCTCCGTAGGTATATAAGCACCTAATATTTAATCATATTTGCATACATACATATATATACAAAGTATATATTCCTAGTTTTGTTTTTGAACTTATCTTTTTCGTTAAATAAAATGTAGGTAAGAAAAATTTGTAAATTCAATTGTTATTTTTTATACAAAATAGCTATGAGGTGGTATTATATGTAGTTTAGAATAAATATGCCACACTAATTAAACAGTTACTTACCTTTTGTAAGTACTTGGCGCTTCGTCCGCACCAACGGCACTTATTGTTTTGTTTGACGTTTGCTTTTGTTGAAATAAACGCGAGTATTTCTTTTTAATTTCAGATTATTATTAGGCAAAACGCGTACACTAAACCTTTATATAAACATATTTTAACACGAAATTTGCAAATATTTCACTTGAAAGAAAATTGGCACGTGCAAATGAACCGTTTACTGAATTTGAATGGAAAACTGTCGTGCGATGATCCGTTTGATGAAAACCGCGCCACAAGACTAACACGAAAACAATGAAAATGAAAATTAAATTGCGCAAAAACGAAAATGTGTTTAAGCGGTTAATTGTTGCATATTTTCAGGGATAAGTAAGATTTTTTATTATGTGCTGTGTTTTTTGTTGCTATTAGAAAAAAACAATGAAGAAGCCATTTTATAGTATATGCGGCTGATTAAAACTTGTTCTTGTTCCTAATTTTTACACAAATTTTAACAATCTTGTCACACCTATGAAATATAAATTGTTCGAGAGATTAAAAGATAGGCAATAATATTTTTGTCTTGTTTTGTGAGATTAATTTTTTTTATTTTTTAAACTTTTTTCAATCCGGTGTGTTTTTTTATTTTTTAATTCCGTATAACGGATTACAATAAAAAAGAATTGTAATTCAAATGTTTATTCAATATTTTTTAATGCATTATTTGCAAACCTTCTCCACGAGAACTTCCGATAAAAATGAGTGGGCGGAACATTTTTATATTCTTGCAACATGTTGCTACAGATTATAATAGTTTTGTTCTCCGAACGGTTGTATGTAACTATAAATGATCAGGATGAAGACACGAGTAGAAATCCGCGTGACTGTCCCTCTGTATGCGCGTTTCTTGGCAAAGGATTTTGTATGTGGGATTATTTCAGACCACTGAAAAGCCCACAAAACGCCATTAAAGAAAAACTTATAAAGTGCCATAACTAAACACTAAATTCAGATACATATATCGACAAAAACGCGCTAAAAGTTTGGGAGCCGAAAATTCTTACGCTTATGTATATCTCCGAAATTAAGATTAGTAGGATCAACTTCAGAATTTTGCAGAATATTTTGAAAAATGTACATACAAAAAGTGTAAATATTCTAGTCTACCATAAAAAACAATTAGTTTTTGTTGTTTGTTGGATTTTTCAAAATTCAAATTATTTTCGAGAGAATTCAACTGAGAGGAATTCTGCCGCTATAACAACAACAACATTAGTATTCCAGATTAATATATATTTTTTGATTTCAAATTGCTAGGAGGGTTGAAATCGTGCATATGGTCACATGCCAATTTTTTGAGACCCTCCACTTCATCAGCTGCTAATTTTTCAGAATTTTTAATTTTAGTGATTTTTTTATTTTTGATGTTTTCCTGTATTTTTCTAATGTTAGCAGGTAACTAATAAAAAATGTTTAGTAAAAATATTAATTGCCTTTTTAATTGAAATTCACGCCTCAAGACGAGATTACTCTCTAAAAAAATTGTCTTCTACGAAATGCTATGATGTATGATATGTTTGAATTATTTCGATACCAATAACTTACTTCCGTGTAACAACAACAATAAAAACATATCTTTTATGTTTTTTTTTAATATTTTTTATTTTAGTAGTTTCTTTCTTTAAAGCGACAATGTTTAGACGACACAATCAGTTTAATTATGCACTAAGTTTTTTTGTTTTGTTTCGTTTGTATATATTATACTTAAGATTACATTAAAACACCTATTATTACAAACTCTCACCTGAATGCAATTTAAGTTAACTTTTTTCAAAGTTTTTTCACTTTTATTTTTATTTTACTTTCATTTAAAAATATTAAAGAAAAAAATACCAGTGAGTAAAGAATAGTTAAAGCAAACCAGAAACATTATTTACGTATGTAACTACGTACTTATGTACACAATGAGCAGAGAAAATCTTTAAATAACTATAATTATTTTTATGTAGTTTTACAAGTGTGTGTGTTAGAAGAGGGCTTGAAAGCTTTAATACATTTACTTAAAACTTAGGAGGGCATGCAATGCATTGTTGTATGTTGTTGTACTAACATTTTGTTGTTGCATATATGCTTTTATATATTTTTTTAATTGTATTTTGGACATTTAATATGAAATATAATTATGTGTAAACAAAATGAAATAACAATTATTGAAGAAATTCTAAGTACAGCTTGAATATAAGACATTCTTTAATTTATTCATTTTCTTTTTCATTTAGCAAGCTTTGGTAGGTGCCAAAATCTGCCATTTATTTGCTTTTTATTAAAATATCACTACTTTATATTAGCATTTGTTTTATATTACAATTTATTTGATTTACTTAAACGAAAAATATAAATTCTTGCTAGAAGTGTTAAAAAAAATGAGTGAAATGTTAGGAATTCTTAGCTAGGCCGACAATTTAGCAGTCGTGCGGCTATTTTAAGTCTGCATACAACTGCGTATTTATGTATTTGTTTGAATTTATTAAACAAATTGCATTTACATTACAAAAATAACATTTCACATATTTTTTATTTTATACAAAAGTTATAATGCAGTATTTTGTTTTTTTAATATATTTACATGTAGAACCTCAAAAAAGTGCAAACCGCAGCTTGCCGTAAATGTATATATGTTTATTTCGTTTTAATGGTGTATTAAATTTTAAAATACATATGTATGTAGTTCTTTGCGCTTGATATTAAAACATGCCTTCATGCACGTTAAGGTGTTCATTATTTAGCAAGTTGAGGTTTTTCTGTTTTGCAATTGGCGACTGAAGTTTCAGTTTTTGCGCTAAAAATTAGCATACAACGTAAACAAGCACTTTATTTTCAATTTGAATCGTGTCTAAATCATTTTTCTTTTTCTATGTACTTTCATAGCATGAGATTTTTTGTTAACTTGCATTACACTTTGAAAACGTTTTGTTTTAAAACAAAATTTTCTTCGACAAAGAAGATTTTAATGTTTTTTTTATAAAAACCTTTCTTTCAAAGTCATACGCAGTCAAAGTTACACATGAAATTGCCTGTGCATTCGTGCAAGTTATTGTTATTCATGCATGCTATGTTGCTCATACGACATGGTGTACTATGCATATAGTAACGTACGCGGCTACAGTGCAGTACAATTGATGCATAACTTTAGCTGCGTTTCACTTTAAAATAAATGTTTTTAGAAAAAAATCATTAAGGGTGTTTTTTTAGAGCGAAAAATTTATTATTTATTATTTTTGGAATATCATCAGTGCAAAATTGCAGATTTCTTTGCTTTGGTGATAAAAAAATTATAGCAAAAAATAAAAAAAAACATCATATAATATATATTGGAAAAGTAAATGTTTTTGTCACCGTTTAAATTAAAAATAAAGCGCTTTTTCCATTGTATAATTTGTTTAGTGCAAACCAAAAAAAAAAAAAAAAAACAAATCGGAAAATAACGTAAACCCTAATGTGCATGTAGGTATTTAGACCGCATTTGGATGCTATATAATTATTATTATTTGTTCGTAATTCTATTAAGTGTACGCATTAAGTATATTTACAAGTTTTATAACAGTATATATATATATATAAATTTAAGCATATTTATAAAATAAAATATATTTTTTGTGAAATAATTAAAATTAAAACTCTAATGTCACTAACTATGCGCCTCTAGTTATCCCGTTATAATGCTAGTTTTTGTATATATTTGAATGCATGTATATAATGCAATGCAATGCCTATTAGTATATGTATATAGTATGTATATATGTATATCATACATATTTATATATATTTTTTATATTTTGCTTTGTAAATACATATATTATTATAAATGCTTACACATAATTCAGCTTAAATGTCTAACGAGCAAATTATATTCTTTTGTTGCTTTGTTGTTGTTGTTGTTGCTGTTGCTTGAACGCATAACTGGTCTTAACGTGGAAAAAAATTAAAAGCAAAAAGTTAATTGGCGTTCATTACAAATGAAAAATGGGATAATTATAAACAATAATCTCAAGAGCAATTTTAAATTTAAATTTTTATACTATTTTTATTTTTGATATTTTATTTCACTTTTTTTTAACTGTTTTTGATTTCAAAAATTTGAGTTGAAACATAATGGAGTTTAAAACGTGCTACAAAATTGTGTATAATTTTTAATTTAATTTAAATTTTTTTAATATTTTTATTTACATATTTTTTATAACTTCTGTTTGACATTTTAGAAACAATTACATGCTTAGCAGATTTTTTTTCGTTTTTTGTTTCATTTGTAATAAACGCTTGCAAAATAAATATTTTTAGATTTTTTAATAATTATAGAATTATTAATAATTTTTTTATTCAAAACCAAGCTCTAATTGTAGTAGCAATCAAATAATTTGTAAAAAAAAGTGTAGCATTCAAGAAATTTAAAATAAAATGAGGTTAGGTTGAAAAAGTGTTTGTTAATCAAAAGTTATTTTTAAAGAATCATTATTTCTTCATTTGGGGAGGTAGGTAGGCGGTTTGTAATTGTAATTATTGGAATTGTATGCACAAATATTTCAAAACGGCGGCTTGGGGCGCGACTGGTAAACAATTATTTGTGGAAAGAATAAAAATTTGGACCAAAATTTAATTAATAAAAAAAAATAAGAAAAATTTATTAATTTTAATTTTTTATAAGGAAATTAATAAAAAAAATAACTGATTTTAATTTTTTTATAAGAAAAAAAAAATAAATTTATCTTAATTTTGGTTTAAAAAAAATTTGCTGTATAAAAAAATTAATAAACTGTAATTTTTTACTGTATAAAAAAAAATAATTAAATAATTAAATTTTGATTTTTCGTAAGGAAATTTTTGTTGTAAAAAATTAATAAATTTAAATTTTGTGTAAAGAAATATTTGCTGCATAAAAAATAACAAATTTTAATTTTGTGTAAAAAATGTTTGTTATATAAAAAAAAATAATTAATTTTAACTTTCAAATATTTTCTGCATAAAAAATAACAAATTTTAATTTTGTGTAAAAAATGTTTGTTGTATAAAAAAATATAATTAATTTTAACTTTCAAATATTTTCTGCATAAAAAAATTAATTAACTTTAATTTTGTGTAAAAAATGTTTGTTAACTTTCAAATATTTTCTGCATAAAAAAAATCAATTAACTTTAATTTTGTTTAAAGTATAGTTTGCAGTATCTGAACAAAGCATGCACTGTCACCTTCGAAAATTAAGGTCCACAAGCGCGCAAATTAGTAAACAACCAAATTTGTATTTATTAAATAATTAATTATTAACTTAGATTTTTATTAATCAATATATATATATGTATGTATATATTTAATTATATAAAAGAGAAAACACTTAACTTTGTTTGTTTGTAGCGCAAACGAGTTTATGAAATACTTTTTACATTACTACTTTAATTGCTATATTAAAATTTATCACAAGTTTTACGCTTTTTTTAATATTTTGCGTTTTATTTTTTAATTTTTTCTTTTTGTTTTTTTTTTTTTTTACATTTTGTCTTTAACTCCGTATCTAGTAGAGTACATAATAGTGAGCTTATTTAGCAAAAGAAAAATAAACATTAATATTTTTTGTGTAAAAAATTATATTTTCGTTTATTACTCACTTCACTTCATTATTAACCTCTGTTACTGCTTACTTAACATTATTTGTGCTCATTTTCTAATAACTTTTAATTCAAGTATTATATTTTTTTTTTTTTTTGCAAAATTCTGTACTTTTCGTTTTAATATTTTTTGATTTTTCATTTGCATGTGTGTGTTTGTGATATTAATTTTTGAAAATTGTGGTCTTAAAATTCGTGGAACTCTAGTGTAGAAGAAGGCATGCTGTAGCATGAGCAACAAACTGACAAATGAACTGACAAAATAATTAGTTTTCCGCTTATTATATTTGTGTTTGTATAAAAAAAGGTAAATTGTTGTTGTTAAACGTACCAACACCTACATATGTATGTATGTATGTATGATTTTTTGTTTGTTTTGTTTTGCTTTGAATGACCCATCAAAGTTTGAAAAAGATTTCAACTACAATAAATATGAAAACCGCCAGCAGGAGCGTAGAAGGCGGGCGGCAACTTGGTTTATTGGCTTTTCGCTGAATAAAAAAATCAATAAAAATAGAAACTTGTGGCAATCGATGCTGTTGCAGCTGGCGGCACAGCGGCAATTTCATGCAACCACTCCAAGTCCATAGCGTCCTGTTGCTGTGGCGCAACATAATAATCGTAGCAATGAGCGCATTGGCATTGTTGTTGTTGGGTAGTAGTCGTTGCTGCGGACGCTGTCACGGCCGAGTGCTGATAATAAAGCTCCAGCTCGGTGGCATATGCTGGCGGCGTGACGCGTTGTTGCTTGAAAGGTTTCAACGACTTTTGTTGTTGCGGCGCAGCTTGTTGTTTGTAGTGCTGCTGCTGATGATGATGCTGTTGTTGCTGTTTCTGCTGCTGCTGATGTTGTTGGTGATGATAAAGATGATAACGGTAGTGATGACGCTGTTGCTGCTGCTGATGTTGACGTTGCTGATGACGCTGTTGTTGTTGTTGTTGCTTCTGCTGCTGCTGCTGTTGTTGTTGATGATGATGATGTTGTTTTTGCATTTTAAACCAATTCGCATAGTGCTGCAACAGCAATTTTCAATCTTTCTGATGCGTTTGATGATGATGTGCATGCGCATGCGCAGAATGTTGCCGCTGCTGTTGTTGTTGCTGTTGCTGCTGGCCCTGTTGCACTTGCTGTGTGTGTATATGTGACAGCTGCTGTTGCTGTTGTGGCGCTTGCGCATGATGATGATGATGATGCTGTTGCAAATGTGTCGCAGTGCCAAGCATTGCATGTTGTTGTTGCTGTTGCTGCTGTGGCGACATGCCATTGTGACTCAGTAGCGTACTTACACTGCCGCTACCGCTGCTGCTGCTGCTTGTGCTGCTGCTATTGCTGATGTTGCCACTGCCGTTTGTGGCGTCCGATTTGCGCAGCAAGTAAATGGAGCCATCGGCGGCCTGTTGTAGCGTGTATTCGGACGTTGAGCATGGATTGCCCTCGGGATCGCGCAAGTACTGCAGAGAAATGGAATGTCACGTGTTAATTGATTTTAATGACTTTTTTCTAAGTTTTCCTAAATTTAGGTTAATTTTGTTTTTAATTGCTTTTAATTTTTTTTAATTTAATTAATTTCGGTTTTAATTCATCAAAAACAATTTTTGTTTAATTTTCTTAATTTTTTTAGCTGCCTTAATTTGAATATTGTATTTTTTTAATTCAATTAATTTCGATTTTAATTTCTTTTAAACTTCATTAATTAAATTTTTTTCATTTATTAATTTGTTTAATTGTTTTATGATTTCACTATTTTTTTAATTTGAAACGTTTTTTTAATATATGCACTTTTTTTAATTTTCTTAATTTTTTTTAATTTTTTTAAATTCACCTAATTATTTTTTCAATTTATTTTGTTTAAAATAATATTTTTTTAACAATTGTCCGATAATTTTAATTTAAATATTAATTATCATATATTTGAAACACAACGAGCGCAAATATTTTTTCTTGTTAATATTTACTTTCCTTCAAAACACTTTTTCCGAAATTAATTTGTTTTCTAATGTTTCACTGAAAGTTCTACTCACTTGAAATATGTGTCTGTGCAGCGCCGCGAACTTGTTCGATATGCGCTTACGCTCCAAAGCCAGACTGTCGCGATCCGAATGCAACTGCTCCTTACGGCGGCGCACCTCTTTCACCTCATCTTCCAGCGAGAGTATCTGATCGAGCTTACGTTTGCGACAATTCTGTGCGGCCACCTTGTTTTTGCCACGACGGCGTATGTCGCGTATCAGTGACAGCTGATTTTCGGTCAAGTCATACTTGGAGAGACGTTCGTTGAACTCATCCATGGGCAAATTGATGATATCGCTCACCGCTATAGGAATATTCTGAGCGCGTGCGCGCTTCTCGTCACGCGTCAAATGATCCTCTTCACCATTGATGGATTTAGAGGACTTTGACGATGAGGTGGAGAGTTTCTTATCGCGCGCCTGTGGCCGAGGCATGGAGCCGGTGCCCTGTGGCAGTGTGTACGTGTGATTATGCTGAACGATCTCGTGCGGTGTGCGCGGCGGTCGCTGTGCGAAATCCAGCGTATAGCCACCCATTGCGCCTGCAACCGCGGGGCCATACTTCAAATCGTATGCCTGCTGCTCCTTGTTACTTAGCACCGGTCCTATAGCACCTTCGGCATTTAGTGCACCGCCAGCGCCGCCCGGCTGTAGACCCGGAACGGTTGGATATGCTTCGTATTCATATTTAATCGACTGTGCTGGACCAATATTTAGTTGTGAATTCGTGCCAGTCGGTGGCACAACACCGATATTACTGCCATTGTCAGCGGTAGTAGGCGCCGCGCCCAAATCGGGTTGTTCATTGAGAAAACGTTTGCCAAACATTTGATGTTTCTTCTGTGCTACTGGCGGTTGACGAGTACCATCGTTCATGCGATTATTATTATTATTGTAACTATAGTCATACGGTCTACCGTATTTGCCTTGGTGATAATCTTGCGCCGAATCGCTACCCTCACCCCACTCACCATCCGAGAGGGATGGTACACGCTCCGAGCCCATGGAACTGACTGCGCTATCGCTGGAGGCATCCAAACGATCACCGCCGGCGCTCGTGCCACCCGCACCCGAACCCAAGAGATCGGCTGTCATACCGCCAGCGAGCGCACTATTCGTAGCGCCAGCACCGTTCATTGCGAGCCCGTTAGTTGACGAACCTGTGGCACTACCGCCGCCGCCGCTTGCATGACCGTTGGAGAGACCAGCGCTGCCGCCGAGTACCGACGAGTTATTGCTTGTGCTGTTGTTTACGTCAACCATGCGACAGAAACCTGAAAGTAGATAAGGCACAAGGTGTTGTAGAATGACAAGCAAAATATTTTGATAAAAATTATGAATTATGTTAAAGATAACGGATATAACGGATGTATAATGTAAATAATTAAAACGGATGTATAATGTAAATAATTGCTAAAATCTGTACGAACAACAATTAACAGACTTTCTGGGTCGGCCGGGTCAGTAATTTCTACTAAACGTAAGGTCGGGCGTAGTCCTTTACTTAGGAAGTTAACAGATTTGTTGTCTTTTAAGTTGTTACTCAGTGTTATTGTACCAGATTTCAAAGGTAGCGAACAGTAACTTTTAATAATATTAAGCCCTAGCCAAAACTGCTTAAAAGATGGCAGCAAATAAATAAAAAAAAAATAAAATAAAAATTTAAAGAAATTAAAATAAAACAAATCTAGAAAAAAAAAAAAAAAAATGAAATTAAAAAAAAATAAAAAAAATAAAAAAATAAATTAAAAAAATAAATTAAAAAATAAAATAAAAATAAATACGAATAAAAATTAAGCAAAAATTTAAGAAATAGCAAGGAAATTAAAAAAAAAATAAGAAAATTAAAAAAATTAAATTAAATAAAAAAATTAAAAATTAAATAAGAATAAAGATTAAAAAAATAGGAAACAATTTATTTCTTAAATAAAGGAAATTAAAAAAATTAAATAAGAAATTTAAAAATAAAATAAGAAACAAATTAGTTAAAATTTTTTAAATTTTGAATTTAATTTTGTTAAAATTAAGAAAATTACAAAAAAAAGAAGTAAAAATTAAAAAAATTATGAGAAATTGAGAATTTTTTTATTTTTCTCATATTTTTTTTGTTTTATTTTTTATTTACTTAGAAAAGAAACAAAAAATAAAAAAATAATAATTAACTAAATTAAAATCGAAATTAAAGACACCAAAAAACATTTTCTTTATAGTTTTGTCTGAATTATAACAATAATTTCAAAACCAATCTAAAGGTGTGCAATATTATTGATGCATCAAATATTTAAATAGAGAGCTTCTCACTTTTTTGAATTCGCAAAACTTTTTCTTCTTCTTTCAATTCACAACTACTTCATTTCAATTCAGAGAATTTTCTTAAAAATTTCAAATTTCTCGCCTTGCAACAATATTTCCGT
The DNA here is from genome assembly GCF_016617805.1 of Bactrocera tryoni. NCBI lineage: Eukaryota > Metazoa > Arthropoda > Insecta > Diptera > Tephritidae > Bactrocera > Bactrocera tryoni. Next base: position 56,781,647 of record NC_052499.1, read on the forward strand.
TGTTGAACGCTCATTGCGATTTCAAAATTATAATCAAACTCTTAATTAACACACGACCGTGAATTTCACTTCATCTTCATTTAAGGAAATTCTTTTCCAGTAAACCTAAATTAATTCATTTTGTGCTTTACCCGACCGCAAGCTTGACAAAAAAGTTCAAATGAACAACCGCCCATCTCAGAAGGTACGAAACGATCAATCAGCTGATGATCATCAAACTGGTTTCGCACACGAGTCATAAGGTTCAGTAAATGAACGCAACGAAGAAAACAACATTTCTAACCGTATAATGTGTAATATTTTGCATATTACAAGATATACAAAAATATATTCAAAAAATTATGAAAAATAATTGCAAAAATTAATAACTTTTTTTCGCGAAATATATTAGCTCTTTGATAAACATATAAAAATATATTCTACCCGCTTTCATGTAATTCTACACGAGCAGCGAAGCTCTATATAGGTTATTGTATGACCTTGTTATTTATACAGAAAAAAGGGGGTTACCCTTGCACATTTATAGGCAAGAAATATCAACATTTCAACATATTATACAAATATGAAAATCATCACGAGTGGCGATAAATTGAAGTAACGTAAAAGTGGCGTCGAAGTTAGCACGTTAGGTTGCTTGCTTTATTTTTGCAAAAATTCGCATAAAGATTCGCAATTTAGACGCCAGCCAAGTCCACACCTCAACTCAATGGCATCTCCTCCCAAAAAATTCTGTATAGTCACTGTCTTTTTCTGTTTACATGACTTATCAAAAATGTGATGACAAGCAAATTTTGCTAACAGTAAAATACTTTGGTTTCGCTAATCAGATTTTCACCAGTGTTGAGGTAAACTGATAACAGCAATAAATATCCGACAACGAAGTCCGTGATAGCAAAGCGATATTACATTTTGAAAACTCATAGTGACAACGCAATATTTTGCTCATAAAATAAACTGATACACTGTGCCTTGGATATGAATAAATTATTTAGGCACGTAAGCTAAATTGTAGACACCATCGTGTATGCCAAATTCATAGGTGGTAAACGGCTTATCGTTGGGTCACACGCAGGTGATAAATTAAATATTTATGCAAATAAATATAAGAGACATAAGTCACATATTTTTAATTTTTTCTGTTTTGGAAAAATCTCTTAAAATTCTGATATTAGCCAGGAGAGCAAGGGTTGAAGCAAGCCTTGTTGTCTCCATAAATGTTTAGATACGTAAGCCTTGGGTTAGGATGCAATAAAATTATTTGCTAATTATCGTTCTGAACATTTCGATATTAAAGACAAACTTCCATTATCTCGACTAATCATCAAATAAAAAATGTCCAATGTTTGTAGAAGAAGGGTACTATTAAATACGATCCGGACTGGTCCTTTTGAACTGCATCTGCCGATTTATACCACAAGAAACATTGAAAAAACGGACTGATCCTTTTGAACAGCGCGCTGTGTGTTTAACGATTATTCTTGAAATTTTGTGGATCTCCGGCTGCGGAATTACTGAAAATGTAGAAGTCGTCAAATCGTCGCAAAATTGCTTTATGCGAGTCGTCCATCCACCCCATTTAATGCAAAAAAACAGGACTTGAAAATCGTCTTGTTGGCATCAGAGAGATAGCAAACAATCTCAACATCATTTACGGATCGAGCGAACACATTTTAGTTAACGTTTTGCGTAAGAAGCGGGTAAGTGCTAGGCTCGTACCAAAATATCTGAGTACAGCTTGCAAAACGAGCGGTGTGGGATAGATACCGAGAGTTAAAGAGGGAAGCGAGACGCTTATGCAGACAAAAAAAGGAAAGAAGCAGAAAGGCGTAAGTATGAAGAGCTTGGCCGACAGTAGTAAAGCTCGAAAATTCGACGAAAAGATGCGGCGATTAATAGAAGCTTTCAAGGTCAGAGCATACTATCCCAAAGAGGTGATCTAGTGGCTGATGTTCAGCGCATTCTGAAGTTATGGAGGGAACACTTCTCCAGCCTGCAGAACAGTAGTGAAAGTGTAACATCTGGAGATGACGAACCCGATTACCCAAACGGTGACGATGGATTAAATGCTACATTGTCCGACTATGACAAGGTTCGAATAGTAATTACCCGCCTAGAGAACAATAAAGCAGCAGGAACCGATGGATTACCCGCCGAACGGTTCGAATACGGCAGCGAAGTACTTGCAAAGTGCAGGCATCAGCTTCTCTGCAAAATATGGACGGATGAAAGCATGTCCAATGATTGCGACCTAAGTGTGATAAGTCTCCTTAATAATGATAGGAACTTACCAGTGTGGCTTTAAACCTGGAAAATTTACAATCAACTAGATTTTCACCATGCGCCAAATCTTGAAAAAGGCCAAAAATTAGCCAAAACCGAATGGAAAACAAAATTTGCTGAAGGAATTGAAGGCCATCTCAGCCGAGGCTTGTAACAAGTAAATGGAAAGTTGGATTAATTGTTGGCATGCTTGTATTGACTTTAAATGATTCTTTATTAAAGGCGATAATAAAGATAATATATATATAAAGTATGTTGTTGTTGTGGTTTACGTTATTGATTCATCCACCTAGAAGAACATTTATTTCGACTTCGATCACAAATTTGTATTGAATGCAATGTAACTAATTTACTTAAGTGCTAAAACCCACTTAAAGTAGTGGAAAGCACTTAAAATCAGTTACTAGGTATGTCTATACCTGAGAAAATAATATACATATGTACATGCACACGCTGTCAGCAGTGCTATGTCACGTGGCAAACTAGACGCAAAACTATCACTTTATAAGGGGAAAGTACAAGTTAGATATGATAAGCTTATCGCTAAAATTCGGTACACTTGTATACAAATATTTATTATTTGACTAATATCTAAAGATGTGCTAGGTCTAATGAAAATCTAGATATTCAACCACATTATTGCTTTCATTGCTTGGAAATGCGTAAAATTGTGAAAAATTGTACGTATGTACATATGTATATAAATTATCAAGTTTTGAGATATCGATTTTTATTTTAAATTTTGCACGTGTCCTTTTCTGCTCAAGGAGCTGGTCGTTTGTCGTCACCGTCGATACTGAATGATCAAAATGAAGTTTTTGTACGGAATTTTTTTTTTTATTTGGCGAGATATCTTCACAAAATTTTAGATTATTGCTCAAGAAACGATGGAAAATCGGGTGAAAACTTGCCCTGGACCCTATATAACTAACAAGCCTTATGTACTTGAAGGTACTGCCCTGACTTTAATACTTGCAAGTTGCAAGAGTAAGAAATATTCGGTTATAACCGAACTTAGCTCTTCCTTACTTGCTCTTTATTATGGTAAATAAAATAAAATGCGATAATTGCAAGGTGATAAAGATAAGATTAACACAATCGGAAACCGTTACACATAAATATTTTTAATTTAAAAATTCACAATAATTGAGACAATAGTTGCACTTTAGATTTACGCAGTTAACACTTTGATTTTGCAATTAACACACCCCAACGAACGACAAATGCAATGAAGAGAAAGAGCGCATATGAAGCAACAGCAATCAAAGCACTAATTAATTGAGAATTATCGGATATACCGTAAATGGCAGGCGAGCGAAAACGGTGAGTGCGCGCTGATAAGACGTATTACGATCACTGTGGACTGCTAGGACACTTTCTTGTGCTAATTTTCACATTTTTTCCTTTTATTGCTGTTGTTTTTTGACTTTCCCTGCGCTTTATAAGGCAATCAATGCGCTCGTAGTAGTATGTCAGTGCTGCAATGCTGTGATTACTGCGCGTCGGTCGCGCCGCTCGGGCTGTGCATTGAGTCGAATGACTCAGCAATTTATAAATAGTAAACAGCACAAACGCACATAATCACACGAAATTGGCAAATAGAGATCGTATGTGCATAAAGGTGGTTGTATGTGTATGTGTGTGCATTTCGCGAAATAAAGAAATTAATAAATAAATATAAACAATAAAGAATGAGCGCATGTTGTACACTCATCCAAAGCCAGTCGGTCAAGCAGCCGAAGACAGTGCAACGAAGCAAATACTTGCATGAGTATACCAATACATATGTGTGTGTGTGTGTGTGTTCAATTAACTTACGCTCGTAGCATGAGTAAGCGATCGCTAAGCGTTTTGAAAGCTAGCCAGCTAGAGCTTCAGCAGCGATGATGACGCCAGCATAAATTAAAAAAATATTTTTAGATTTTCTTGCTACACTCACGGCTTTGTCAGCCAGCGGCGTTGGTGTTGTACGAATTTAAGCATTAATTGCTAGACTAAAAGCACACTTCTATTGAGAAACGCAATGTACATTTGTACTATATGTAAGTAATAATGTAAAGAAGGTGTGGCATGCAAGAGAGTAATAATTCAATTAATTGATATGTATGTAGATATGTATGTATGTGTGTCAGTAATAAGTCATCTAGCGAATTTCGTAGAAATGCTGAAGCCACTAACTGATAATGTGCAGGTAATGATAAGGTGCTGAGAGGTGCTGAGGAAATTGCTTATTGCGCTGGGGTTTAGTAGGGAATCTCAGAAAATGAGTCAACTGTTTTCAATGAAAGTAAACTGAATGTCTAGATATGTATGTACATATGTCAAACGAACGTAAATAAGATAATAAAAATAAATAAAATGAAGGGTAATAAAATACAGCAAAATATGTAAATAAAAAAATTAATTATTTAAAAAATAAAATAAAATCAAAAATTAAAAAAAGATACAAATAAAAAACGAAAAAAATTACAATAAAAAAGTAAACTAAAAAAATAAATATTATAAAAAAATTGGATAAAAAATTTAAAAATTACAAAAAAAGAAAAAAATAACATGAAATGAAATGTAAATTAAAATGAGATGAAAATAAAATTTAATATTCTTATACTACAACAAATAAAGATTTAAGGATTGAAGATACAAAAAATTACTTATTTAGTGTTAAAAAATAATAATAATTTAGGTTTAGAAAGTTTTTAATATACTTTGATCGTTTACAATAGTACAATAAAAAATAAGTTAAATAAGAAAATAAAAACAATAGCCATTCAATTATAATTTCGCAAAACATGTTAAAATAAAACATAAAAAAACATTGTATATATTATAGTAATAATAAAATATTAAAATTGTCGTAGAAAAAAATATTTAATAAGTTTTTTCTTACAAAAAAATTAACTAACAAAATTAAAAAAAAAAACGAAAAAGAAGTTAAAATAAATAATAAACATTAATAAAATATATTTTAAAAATTGGAATAGAAAAAATTATTAGAGTACAATAAAAACTTAGTTAATGAAATAAAAAACAAAACAAAAATTTCGAAAACATGCTAACATTATTAAAACATGAAAACTGAAAAAAAATTAAAATTGGTAATAGAAAAAATTATTTAATAAGAAATGTTAATTAAATTTTAACAAAGAATATAACAACCGAAAAACCTGTTAAAATAAAAAATAAGCAATAACCAAAAATATTTAATAAATAGGAAAAGAAAAAAATTATTTAATCAGAAAAAATCACAAAAAAATTTAACTACATTAAAAAAAAGTCGAAAAAGAAGTTAAAATAAAAAAAAACCAAAACATATTTTGAATTTTTTTTTTTGAAAATTGGTATAGAAAAAATTTTTGAATGAGAAATTATGAAAAATAATAATTTAATTAACAAAAAATAACAGGAAAAGCCTAAAAATAAGCGCTAATAAAAATATTTTAGAAATTGCAATAGAAAAAAATAATTTAATGAGGAAAAAGTACAATAAAAACTTAGCTAACAAAGTAAAAATAAAAAACATCGAAAACTTGCTAAAAAAAATGATCACTAAAAAATATATATCTTTATAGAAAATGTTATTTAATACAAAAAAATGTAAACGAAAAAAAAAATAAATTATTTAAAAAATTTTTTTAGAAAAAATTATATGAGAAAAAAGCAATAAAAAGTTATATTAAAAATATGTACATACATATGTATGTATATGTATGTATATGCTTAAAATTTTTAATTTTTTAGTATTAAAAACAGCAAATTAAAAAAAATAAAATTAAATATTCATATATGTACATACATATGTAATAAAAAAAATTAATTAATTGCTAATACAGGTAATTTTTAAAATTTAAAAAAGTAAAGGAAAAAAATGTATAGTTAAATAGTATTAGCACAACAAAATTTTAAAAATTAATAAAATTAATTTTTGAAAGTATAAATTAACTTTATTAATATAAAAAAAATATGAGAATACATTTTTTTTTTAAATTGATAATTAAAAAAGTTGCTCAGTCTCCTAATGGATGAATAAATTTAATGGAATTAAAAAAATCATATTTTTAAAAATATTCTAAATAGAAATGTTCTCCACTTTATGACCAAAGTTTCAAAAAAAAATAAAAAATAAGCGGCGTAAATACGAGTTGCACGCTTCACGTGACAAATCAACACCCAGTCGCATAAAATCCACTACCCTAAATACATACATACATATGTACCCTAAATACATATATATGTACATACATATGTATGTATGTAGTGCAGGACGAGCGCACAGCAACAAAACAATCAACACCACCTTGCGCTTGACGTCGACGACTGCGGCGACTACGACGACTACGACGACGACCAGCAGCAACAAGTCACCCACTATACAAGCCCAGCAGAAACGGATCGCCGCGCACACTACGTGACTACAGTAATGTGCCATTCATTTGCACAATGTTGCTGAGCATATACAGATATGTGAGCCCCAAACCACGGTAGTGTTATCGGGGTAGTAAGATGTGACGCATGAGAAATATGCTTGCATAGAATTTATTATCAACTTTTTGCAAAATTAACGTTTTCGTTTTTCATATAGAAAATATATAGAGATATTTGTATTAAAGCATGAATTATATATTAGAAAACGTGTCGAAAAATACTGTGACAATATTTTAGTTAAAAGAACAAAAAATTGTATGAAAAATTTATTTTTTCATTATTTGAGAGCAGAAAAATATTTTAGTGACGCTGTTAAACTGTAAATGGATAAAAGAAAACATTTTTAAGGAGCACAACTAGTATGAGACCTAAAAAAAGTGGATTTTTAATAACAAAATACATTGTGTTTGAGACATACATACTTGTACATATGTATGTATGTTAAGAAGATAAGTGTACACCAAAATTTGTTCAAAAAAAATTTTTTGTACTATGTATTATTGAAACCTAAAATCTTGGTTATTTGAATTTTTCACACAAATTTTGAGGTTATGTGAAAAAGCTGTGTATGCAAAAGTTTTAGTTATTTTTATTAGCTACAACTTTAGCATATAATTTTTTTTTTTTAGATATTCGAGATAAACTGTTTTTCCGTTTCCACGACAGTCAGGTCTACGTAACCGGAACGGACGCGAATTTTTATCCGACCAAGGACGTCCAACTCGACAGATTTCTGGCGCTACAACAACATAAATTGTTTTTAATCCTTAAAATTTCAACCACCCTGTCCTTTTCCTCTTTCAACCACAGATCGATCCTAAATTTATGGGGTAGTCGAAAAAGACTTTTCGTATTTCTGATCAAACTTCAACTTATTTTTTTTTTATATTTATACTAATAAATAAATAAATAAATTATTTATAAATATAAATATTTTGGTCGACCACTCTCTGCCATTTTTCGCTAGAGACATTATTCCATCAGAGTAAATCGAAATTTCGAAATTTCTGGAACGAAAACGAGCGAAGCATTGTGCTGCACGAGCTGATACAGCATCGTCTGCATAAACTTCGCAAATTTCATTGCTGGCTTGCATGGCATTCTTCCCTTCTTTATACAAAAATTTCAAAATATAGCGAATTTCTTCATTATTTTCACTCATTTTTGAACAGCTGTAACTTTTTTTAATTTTCTCCGAATTTAATTTTTTTTATTTTTTATTTTATTTTATTATTTTATTATTATTAAATGAAACTTAAAATCTCACCTTTCTAACACTATATGGTATGACACAATATGATTGGTAGCACTGGAGCTATACGACTGCAACGACAACTATTGACAAAATACGAAAATATTTTTTCGACTAGCCAATATTTTTGCTTTCATTTTTTATATTTTATTTTTCACTTTCAATGGATTTCAACCTACTAGGAATATCTTCAACTTTTTAACATTTTCAAAGTCTTCCTCACTAGTCTATAGTGAGTTGGTATTTTTTCGTTCGTCGTTCTTTTTAGGCGTGTAGAATGGCTCGAAATATATTTAAAATTTTCTTTAAAAATTTTACGTTTTTACGTTTAGTTTTTTAAAATATTTGTACATATTTACTTAATGTTAATTTCAGTCATTTATTTCTGATTTTACTTTTATTTTCTGTTTAATTTTTTTGTTTTAATATTGACTTTAATGTGTTGGTTCGCATTACATAAGTTATACTGTACAACATATTATATACTATATTATTTCATTGCTTTCATTCTCTTCACTTAGTAACGGTCGCATGCTAAGGCTGCGACGAAGCGAAAGAACAGCAACATTACTAGAAAATTTGTCAAAAAAGAAAAATATCCAAGCAGAATGTGGTATGAGGCATAGGCAAGTGCTAGGCCATTAACAAAAAAAAAATATTTAAAACAAATAAGAAGAGATAAATTAAAAAAGGAATAAAAAGTAATATAAATATACAGTAATAAAAATAAATTAAAAAAAAATGAAAAATCTATAAATCAAAAAGTGGGCAAAACGCCAAATGGCTCACTCATTCAACAAGTCGGTGAGAGTGTATGTATGTATGTGTGTGTGTGTTAATATATTTACGTAAAAGAGACTCTCGTATATACGCAAATAACTGTTTGTATAGTTCTGCACTCACCTGTTGAATTGCGTATGGGTTTTTAAACAAAAATTAAGTGAAATTTAAAACAATGTGTCTGCAATGCACACACGCAGGTAGCTGTGTATGTATATATGTATGTATGTGTAACGCGCTAAATTTAATTTTACGCTTGCAAGCGAGCTGAGCCACCTACACAACGCGTATGTCACGACAGCCGGCGTTAAATGACGGTCAACAGCGAGGGAGGCGCACCAAATGCAATGTGAATAAAATGAGCACTTGATTTGATTTGATTTGATTTTATGTTGTTTTGCGTTTTGTTTTTGTGCGCTTTTTGCAAATTTTTCAAACTGTATTTGTTGTTTGAGAATTCTTTGTGATATTTTTTTTAACTTTGCGAATGTTTTTTTTATAATTTTTTTTTTAATTTTTTTAAATTATTATTTTTTGTTGTAACTTTCGGTATTTTTAAATTTGTGTGCTAGCAAGTCAGTAAATGCACTTTGCTCGGCCAAAAGTTGCGACTTTTGAGTTATCACTTTCAATTTCATTAAATTGCAGGCGAAATATACACTTTTCGTGGCATTTGCTGATTACATTTTGCTGTTTTTGATTATTTTTGCTTACTCAGCGTTAGCGATGGCACATTTCTTAATTATTTCGTTAAAACTCAAATGGTAAACACGCGTAAAATACGCAATTAGCGACTTGCACTGGATTATGTGTCACGTTGTTGCTGATTATGACGGTGTTAATGTTCAGCACATAAGTGTGTATTGGTTTCCGAAACGCGCGTATTGACGCGCACAGCAAAGAAAAAAGCTTTAGTAGTACGCTTCTATGGCAAGATAATACTAAGACTAATTCTACATTGAGCAGAATGCAAAGGCAATAAAGCAAAGATAAATAACCTCAAAAACAACAACAAATACAAATTAAACCAGTATATGTATATTGTAGAAATGTCGAAAAACTTTGACGAGTTATTCAAATGTGCTCACACTAACGCAACCCGCTGTAACTGTGTGCGTGTGTGCGGTTATGTATTTATTGTATGTATGTGTGGCTACGCGATATTTTTTACGTTTCGATTTGTGCGCTCACACGACGGCGATGATCCGCGAAAATCGACGAAAAGCAAACCGCCACCACACGCTAACGATACTATTTTGATGACAAAGCATAAGCTCGGAGCAAGAACACGAAATTTCTTTGCTGGCGCGCGATATGGTTGCGCATTGAGCAACAGAGCGCTGGAACGTTAAGCGATTTTTTGCGTTTGCGAGAGTAAAACGCTCAGAATTTACAAGCGGCAATTGAGCGCGAAACAATATCACCTGTCATGCTGAACTCGATACTGTGTTCGGCGTTGCCATGTCGCTGCGATTGGAATTGCTGGTTTTGCAAAATTAATTTTTTTCATAAATTGGCATTTTCAAAGGCAAATTTTTATTATTATTATTATTATTAATATTTATTTTATATATATTATTTCATTTTGAATAATAAAATTGAAAATTTAAATTTTTTTATTTATTTAGTATTATCATTATTATAAATATTGTATATTATTCATTATTATTTTCTATTACTAAATTTTTGTTTTTAATTTTTTTATAAAAAATATTTCTGAAAGAAAATTCCCAAATCAAATAAGCTAGACTTCTACAGTAAATTGGAGGTTATTATGATTTATTTTATATACATACATATGTACATACATATATTATGATATTTTTTTAAATAAAATATTTTTAATTTTTTAAATTTATTATTATTATTATTATTATTTATGTTATTAAAATTATTATTATTATTATTACATTATTTTCGATTACTAAATTCTTCGTTTTCAATTTCTTTTAAATATTTTCATAATACAGTAAGAAAATTTTCAAAGAAAATAAGCTAGGCTTCTACGGTAATTGGGGTAGAGTATACTACCAAAGATGGGTGGGTCGTGTGTGCAAATACAAATGTTGTAAAATCTTTTTATCAAACATCAGTAGCCCGTCGAAATTTTTTTTTTTAATTTTGATTTAAAAAAAGTTTATAAAAAAATTAATATTTAAAAAAATATTATATTTCAAAAATTTTATTTCTAAAAAATTTTATTATTATAAATATTGTATTTAAAAATAATTTTAATATTAAATAATTTTTATTTCCAAACACATTTTATTTCTAAAATGAAAAACTATCTCAAAACTCTCAGTACCATCAGCACTCGTCAACTATGAGTCGAAAGTGGGATAAACACCTTGTAGAGAACAATTAGGCAGTCTTCTAGTTCCAAAAAAAATTTTAATTTTTTTGGCTGAAAGTATGTACTTACCTAAGTATATATGTACATATGTATACTATACATACATATGTATATTAGAATCAAAACCCATTAGTCAATTGGTCGAGTACTGAAAACAAAAGGTTTTCCTACCCAAACCGCAGTATCGATGAAGCGTTTAACACAGTGAGCTTCAGAAAGCTTTAAACGCGTTTTTCACGAAACTTCATTTTGTAAATTAGGCCACGTTGGTACGCGGGGACTATCGCATGCAGCCGCTCGAAATGTTTATTGTAGTTTTACAGCAACAATACACCACATAGTAAATTGTTGTTATTGTAGCGGCAGATAACATTCTTAGAGTAATTTCGAGAAATACTGCCATTTCTTTTTTCTTACTCACACAATAAATTATAATATTGCACCAGTTTTATGGATCTAGACTGGCATAACTCTTTACAAAACATATAACATTTTTAATTAAGACAAAGTTGAAATTTTTACCGATGTGGCAACACTTGTACCATTTACAAATGACACACATATGCATATGTGGCGTGGGCAATGAGAGAAATGTGCAAAGAATGTGAAATTTAATGAGTCAATTTGATTGCAGCAAACATGCTACGTGCTTATGTACCCACGTATGTGTTGTAGTACATAAGCACATATACATATGTATGTATATATAATAACCTTAGAGCAAGTTAAAATTTCTGTTGACAAAGCGACTTTGCTTTCTTTGAACTATAAAATGCGGATCTTCACATACTTAACATTAAATATGCTAATATTTCTAATTGGAACTAATCTGAAAAGTAATTAGACATTTCGAAAAATAATCAGAATTCGTATAAAGCACAAACAATTGTATTACTAATACCTGAAGCTTTCGTAACACTCAGAATTAAGAATTACTAACTGTTATTACACTCAACAGCCCAAATGAGAAGTTACTCAAACGCAAATGAGCGCTTTTTAATGAGTGACTTTATTTAGTACTTTTTGTTTCTTTGATTTTCTTTTTTGCACTTTGAGTTCTCGCTCTTTGGCGCTGGCAGTGGCGTAGAATATCGAGCTAGCCATAAATGTACTGATAATACAGCTAATGAAGTTGAATGAAAATGCTGTCGACGAGCTTTATGACTTAAATGTACATATACGTACGCACATATATACACATATGTACATATATGTATACATATGTACATACGCACTAGTATGTTGTTCATGTATGTTCTTAGAAAAGCCTTTTAAGCTCATCAGCTCATAATCGACAACGTTTCATATACATATATAATATATAATTGAGTGATAGCTCTCTCTAGAAAGATTCGGTGAACTTCAGACTTTCTTCAATCAAATGACATCCATATGAAATAATAAAAACAAAACAAAAAAGCGCGTAACTCTAAGCTGCAATTTTTGTTATATTTTAACGTTTACAATGAAAATTAAATAACTGAAAACAGAGAAAGCTTTAAAGCTCAGATATTTTTTTTAGTTTATTTTCTTAATGTACATATATTTAAGAATAAACACAGAAAATTTCACATAGTTTCGGTGCATATTTTCGAAGTTACACGCAAATTTGAAAAGGCGTTTCAGAGTGTTTGGAAGTACAAGGCCAAACGCGTTTTTCTCAAAATGGTGTTTTCGAAGTCGGTGACCAACATCCAACTAACCAACAAACGTTTAAACCGATTAGTCCCAAATTTTAACACGAGTTTCTTAAAAATATTTTTCTTAAACAATTTTTTAATCAATTAATATATTTTTTTATAAACAATTTGAAGTAAAATTTTGGTCAAAAATTGATTTTTTTTTAGAAACCGCCATTTTGTCAAAAAAATTATTTTACTTATTCCTCCTATTAATTACTAGATTTAACATTACTTTAACGAAATCTGTTTAGTTATTTAATTACAGAGGATCCAGTTCAGTGGTCACCGCAAAAAGTGTTTGAGAGGAGCTCTCAGAGATCAGCTGTATTTTCTTTCCAAATAAATATTTTTACTAATACTAAGTCTCAAAATATAGTTAAAAGATACCATAATATGTGTACAAATTTTTGAATCAATAAATTTAAAATTATTCTCAGAAAAAATTTGGAAAAATTCGCTTTTTTTTGGCCTTCTATCTGAATATAACACCTTAAGTATCTGCAAAGCAAAAATTATTTGAAGCAAATACTGCAAAAATATTGGAGCTGCAGATTACATTTTAACAATAATTTAAGAAAAATATTTTATTTTTTTTTTAATTATTGCTGAGGCCGCTTTTGAGTTAGAGTGATTTAAAAAAATTTTCCAATTATGTATTCTTTTAGTTTCCTAAAATTTTATGAAATATGAAAAACTGAAGAAACAGCATAAAAGTATACTGAAAGCCACTTTGATTCCCAACCACAAATTTATTTTGTTCGACATGTATGAAAATATTCTAGCCCTCTATATATTTGTTTGTATGTAAGCACAAATTCTTAAAAAAAAATCATTCTTATATGTTCTCTGATTCATATATTTAGTTTCTTTGTCTCGAGTACAAAAAAATTTAACTGCCAATTGGGCATAATAGGCACTTATCAGTTGAGTTCATTTTAATAAATACTTCATAATATAGTTTGGGGGAATTTTCTGTAAATTTCTTGGAAATCAGTTGCACCACCCAAGCAACAAGTCAACAACAATCTACAAATTAAAACGTAAAGTACTTTGTTATATGGCCAACAGTAACTGGTTCAATTCAGCTAAGCATGGCTACAATTGCTGATTTAAGAACTCGATAGCTGGCTTTATCATTTCACTAAATACTTAAAAGCCAATTTTACTATGTCTCACGGTTAATTTTGCAAAACAAACTTTGAACAAACGCAAAATTGTCTGGTCGCGTGATTTCATTATCAAATTTTGACGCAAGAACAGAAGAAAGAAAACACAGATAGAAAAAAAATAGAAAAAATGACGTCAAGCCCCTTATTTTTGTAGGTGAGTATATATGTATTTCTTTTTGATAGTGTGATGATGTTTGGTCTATATATTGTATGTACATATATATGTATATGTAAAAAAATATTTGTAGCTTATCTTCTAAGGCTGTCGATTTATGCCAATCACGAGAAAAAAATATTCAAATTATTATATACAAATTCTCTAACATGTTTGCCTCCGAAGTTATTTTTTTTTTTATTTATTTATAACCTAAATATTAAAATTTTTTATGGTATAGGTATTTATATAGCTTGAAAAAATCGATTCGAAGGAATTACAAACACTGACTGACGTATGGCACTGAGATTCTTCTTCTCCTTTATTGGCTGACACTGAGCTGGCAGTGACATTATCACGCGTGACAAATCTGATCTATGTATAGTATATTTAAAATCGACAACTACAAAGTCAGTCGCAAATTGTTTACATAACCCCCTATCGAAAGTGGTGCCAGGTTCAAATTTGCCAGTTTTTGTAGAAATGTATACACTTTTTCCGAATTCACGTTATCATTAGTGTTATCACCTCTAAAAGTGTGTTAGACTGATAGAGACACTGAATATAACGAATGAGACGGTGAAAGCTTCATTGAAACGGAGTAACGTTAGTGGAAGCAACTGTTTAGAAAGTCTATATACTTGTACTTCTCGAACACAGCATGGAAAATAGTTTGACAGTATAAAACATAACACGTGTTAACCGGTTTAATTCGGATTTGTGAATAGCGGTGATAAGAAGGGGGGGCTGAAGGCCGCAACATTGTGCAAAGCAATGTGTACAATTTAATTTTAATTTTAATATGGGTGTATATAAGTATAAATATACAATATTTACTAGATACAATATACAACTTTGAGGGACAAATGCAACCGTTACGCACAAGCTTATGCAAAACTTCGAAGCATACATATAGGCGCAGTCACAGTACAATGTGCAAACAAGCAAGATGAAGGATTTTAAGCTTTTATTTTCATTCAAAATGAAAAAAATTTATGTTCAAGGTTTTATAAAGTCTCTATATTACATACATATATTCTATGAAGGATCAAATATGAGTTTGAATAGGTTCAAGGCATATACTTGTAAATGTAGTATCTCTATGTTAAGCAGTAAGTCTTTGATTAAAGTTTGACTGAAAAATATCAAATAAAGTTGTTAGCGACGGTTTAGTAAACTGATTAATGTTATAACCGAAATAATGATCTAGAGTTTTTACCGCATCGCTTGTAGAAAAAGGTAAATATCTCATATATGACAAATGATACCACCATAACGTATATTTTCTTTGATTTGGTTGCAATTTCGCTCTTTATAAAATAAATGCAGTATTTTCTGCAAAAATTTCCGAGTCTGAGAAAGTTGTTTTGTTTTTAATTTGAGAATAATATTTTTATCTAGTTTATAGCACTCTGTGTTAAGGCATTTTTTTCTTAATTTTCGAATACTACTTCTACTTAGTTTATCTCTTTTATTCTTCAACTGTTTCTGCGACTTTTGGTCTGTGTTTAACAGAAGCTTTATTTATATACAAAGAAAATATCTTCAAAATGTCTGCTAATAAAATTTGTTGTATGCGATTCTGTAATGCTTAAGCACAGGATAAATACTTTATACAAAAAGTAGTACACTAGTTAATCTATGATGAAAATTGAACTTTTTGGCCTATAAAATAATATCTACAGAAACATTTCAAGATGCTGTCATTAAAAAAGGAATAAAGCTCTTCAATTTCATAAAAATAAGTATTTAACCATAATATATATATTTAGTATACATATATATTATATGTATTTAGTATATAATATATAGTTTAGTATAAATAAACCCAAGCTGTAGAGCTTTTAGAGCTTTCATTCATAAACTAAATTATTTCAAATTTAAATTGTCCAGAAATAAATTCTAAATATAAGAGAGCTTTTGGAACGGTTACTTTACGTATAGCCGGAATTTTAGAGCTTTTACAGCTTTCATTGATAAAAGAAATTATTTATCATTTAAATTGCCAAAAAATAAATTCGTAAATGTAAGACAGTTTTTAAAGCGGTTACTTTAGGTATAACTGAAGCATTAAAGCTTTTAGAGCTTTCATTCATAATCTAAATTATTTCAAATTTAAATTGTCCAGAAATAAATTCTAAATATAAGAGAGCTTTTGGAACGGTTACTTTACGTATAGCCGGAATTTTAGAGCTTTTACAGCTTTCATTGATAAACAAAATTATTTATAATTCAAATTGTCAAGAAATAAATTCTAAACATAAAGGTCTTTAGAAATATTACTTTAAGTATACCCGAAGCTTTTGAGCTTTTACAGCTTTCACTCATAAACAAAATTATTGAAAATTTAAATTGACAAAAAATTAATTCGTAAGTATTTTAAGAGAATTTTTGAAGCGGTTAGTTATAGATGTAACTGAAGCTTTAGAGCTTTCACTCATAAATAAAAATATTTTAAGTTAAAATTGGAAAAAACTAAATTCTGAAGTATAAGCGAGTTTTAGGAACGTTAGTTTCAGCACAACCAAAACTTCAGAGCTTCTAGAGCTTTCACTCATACAAAAAAAAAAGAAGATTTCAAAAAATCCTACTAACAAAATGTATTAAACAAATAAACTAAACAAAATGTTGCACTCACTGTCATTCATATCCATCAAATGCAAATCCTCATCATTCAAAATTGAGTTAATAAATCCTTCAGTGGTGTGATTCATATCCGAAGAAGAGTTCTGTAAAAAAAATTAACAATAAAATTATTTAAGAAAACATTAAAAATATATGTATGTCATTTGCGCACTCACAGTGTAGTACATCATGTCGTGTTCCATTTTGTAGGCGCCCACATTGCCGCCCGCAGCGCCGGCTGATGCAGCTGCACCGGCATCAGCCTCATGGCTGGAGTTGGTCAAATGCATGCTAGAAGTGACGGCTGAACCCAAATTATGGCCATAATGCGGCTGCGTGGGGCAGATATCACCCAAAGTGGCGTTGGCATGCAACATGGCATGGTGGCTGTGGTGGTGTGAATGCGGCGGTGGTGGCGGCGGATATTGAGCGTGTTGCGGTGGTGCTGGTATGCCAGCGGCACCCTGATACGAATATGGATGTGTGGGATAGTGGGGATAGGGCGGCATATCGGAGACGCCGCCGACTACACCCATGCTCGATATCGGATTGAAGAAACTGGCAATATCCTGTAAACGTTGCTCCATCGAAACGCCACGACTGAGGGACATGCGACCCTGGAAGGATAAAAAAGTGGAAAATAAAAATTGATGTCATAAATAAAAAAAATATACATTTAATTGGAGTTTGAGCAGACGTCATTGCTGCAAGGCGGTTTGTAATTAGAGTCATTCAACTGTGTGTCTGTATGTGTGTGTATGTATGCTCATCAACATTTTTTCTGTCAGTTTGCCCACGTTGCGGTGATTAATTTGTTAATTTTTGAGTGCAACAAAATGCATATTTCAACATTACCGTAATCGATGATGTTTTAACAAGGTGCGAGAGCGGAGTGCTGTTGTTGCTAGAATAATTCGTGGGATTCAATAAAATGGAAATAAAATAAACACTCGAAAAGGGTTTGAAACCAGCGGTGCAGGCCGAATTTTTGCTGCATTTGATGATCCATAAATAAGCGATCAATCATAAAAATTTTTGAAATGTTCCACACAGCATATTCCAGCTTATATGTTTGTAAGTATGTGCGCGCTGTTGAATGCAGGCATTTATAATCACACCAAAGCGCCCACATACACAGCGCAACAAACCAAAATACACAACAACAAATAATACCAACAGGCTGACAGTTGGCATGTACATACAGACTAGTACATATGTAAATGTAAATAGGTATATATGCACATGTGTATGCTTATATACATACATACACACATACATATGTAACTATAATCCCAAAAAATAAATTCAAAGAAATTAAAGAAAAACAAGTAAATCGGTGGCAAAAACGTGCGCATGCGCAATGTTGGGTTTTTAACACAACAAAAACAAACGTACATAAGAATACAACAACAAAAGGTATATAGCATGTAAGTATAAGCAAATCGAGAAATAACACATTCCAAAAGCGCGAAATTCAAATTTCATTCTCATGAATGTGGCAGTTCGCGCATAAGCACATGTTTAATAAAAAATAAAAAATAAAAAAATTATGAAAAAATAAATCTGATAAAAAGTTGAAAAAAAAAACAATTGAATTGCGAACAATGTATCAATCTGATCGCCGGCGATCGCCGATCGTTGATCGATGCTTAGCGCGCTTCGCCGCCACAAAAGGTATCCAGCTGCACGTTGCCAAAGAAAGACTGCACGTTCACACCGGCGGCCATTGACGGATCGCTCAAGATCGATCGAAATTAAATTGAAATATGCTTGTGGCAGAAATTGAAGGCGCTTTTTCGATTTCGTTGTAAAAAGTGACAAGTGTGCGCCGGGGGTGTCGGCGTGGATTTCGTAAGTCAGCAGCATTTTTTGGTTAACAAAAGAGGTTTTTCCCATTTTTTTGCTAGGAACAAGCGGGTATAACCTCAAATATATACACATACTTATAATGTATGTATATAAATTACATGACTCATAGCATTTGTTTGTTCTTTTGCTACTTCTTATGTCCGTTAGGTATTTCGTTTCTAATTCATGCTTCCAAATTCGGTAATAATTCGTAGGCAATAAGTTTTTCCCACTTTTTTTTTATTGTAAAAGTTGAAGATCTGCAGTTGGATTAGCATTCTCATAACATTACGTAGTAAATGCCAACTTGCTGCTAATGATGGTACTTTCAGATCGATTTGGTAAACTTATAGAAGATCGACAAATCTAATGTATAAAGAACAATTTGGAAAATGAACTCTTTTTTATACCGGTACAAGCTCATTTGAGGCGAGTTTAATGAGATAATTGTGTACCTTATTCTATCATTCAAGCAAGTTTAACGTCCAATATGGAAATGGGTTCCTAGTTACATTGCTTTTGTAATAATATATCAATAAAAACAGCATGAATTACCTCCCTCAGGCTTAGAAAACTATTATTTTTAGGTAAACTGCACTGTATATAATATATGTATTACATTATACGGCGGTCTTAGAAACTACCGTTAAGTGGTTAGTAGTCATATAGTTTCTGTTATTTAAACTTTGATTTTATGGGTTTCTAGACTCACTAAACAATAATTTCTACATATGATTTATTGAAATTATAGTAAATTGAGTTTTAGCTGTGATAAAATAGCTTCAAAACTGCTCACTTATAATTTTGTCAAGTTTTCAATGGACTCAAAACTATATTTTTCAAATTTGCTCTGGCTATAGATATGCAGTGAAGCAAAGTTAAGGGGGAAGCCTGCTTTAGAGGCTTCAAAAAATCAATTTTTTTTTAAGGATTTTTTTGGGAAGGAAAGAAATAATTGATTAAAGCGAAATTTCTAGGGTTTATAATTATATATTTAAACATCATCCGAAAATTTTTTGGATACGAAATCTTTGATATTCTGCCTTTGGCAAGCAATTGCCCGATGCATCTCGCATGTGCATTTGTCAAACGGCGGGCATGATGCAGGTCGCAATTTCTATCGGAAATAAAAAATTCAAAGAGATTCATATTTGTTAATAACTTATCTTCTTGTTGAACTAAAAAAATTCAAAAAAAAAGTGTAAAAGTCTACATTTTTTTAAAAATTGGAAAAAAGTGGTTTTTGATCAAAAAAAAAATTACTTTTAAAAATATGTTCAAACTTGACTTTTCTTAGATTTTTTTAGTTTAAATAGAATAAAATTAAATGCCAAAGATAATAAAGTTTGCCCCATTCCATTCCATACGACGTTTAGTATTTTTTCTATCCTGCCCGCCAATTAAGAAAAATTGTAAAAATGAAAAACCGAGAAATCGCGTTTTCCCTTTCTGCCCAAGCGCTCATATACATACATATTTCACTTGTTACGTTAAAGTGTAACAACTCAAAATTTGAACATTTTCAGTAGAGACGAAAAACTGTTGAGTCGAAAGAAGTCATTGTGAAAAAAAAGAGAGAGTCATAACGGTTTTTTTAACGAAAGACTAGACAAATCAATGAACGATTTTTACAGTGGGTAGAGATGACCATTGCACATTATTTTCTTGCAAAAAACTAAAATTTGGAAATTTTGAGTTGTTACACTTTAACGTAACAAGTGCGATATGTATCTGTTAGACGCTCGGTCACTATTTCCTTTCTAGCTTCGACAATATTTCGAATTCCCATCTATAACTGTGAGAACATATTCTTAGATACTTTGTAAAGAGATTTAAGCAAAAAGAAAAAAAATCGATTTTTTGAAGCTTCTAAAGCAGGCTTCCCCCCTTAATTCAAACAAATTGAAGTTTTGTGTGTTATTGAACTAAAAACGAAAAATAAATACTGCTGAAATAGTTGGATATTAAGTAATGGTTGGTTAAACATATGTTGAAAAAAAACGTCGATAATATATCAATATAAGACTTTATAATTTATATGAATAATTGTGATAAAGATTGTTTCGAAATCTACGAAGTCATAGCCATCGTTGTGAGACTTTAGTCAGCCATGTCATTTTGATTATCTTGCGATGAGATAGAGGAAGATCATATAATTACATATATATTTTTGTGCAGAATAATGAATTGTTAACGACTTTAATACTACTACTGATTTTTTTGGAAAATCTAGGACTTTTTGTCAGTGCCTGAGACATAATCTAGCTTTACCGTAAATAAAAAGGAACATATCGTCACCTAAAATGCAAAATATAGCAACGTTACATCACTTGTCATAAGTTTATACGCGTAGGAAAAACGATATAATAGAAACCACTTAACTTGAAACAAAATTTGAGTTTTGGTTATAAAATGGTTATATATTGGTTATTATTTTCGATTTTATTTTGATGATATGTTGATAACACCAGTCAACAAAAAACATATTTTTTTGGGGGTTTCTGTTCTCATGCTTGAATTTTGATTCTAGACATTGAAAAACACTTAAATATTAATCTTTAGTTCTTTAAGTTTGCTTTGGGCTGATCTACATCTACATATTTTTGTCATAGGAGAAACTAAAATTTAACATTTACATGTCAGACCCAAAAATTGTGTTGACCGGTGTAATTGATGGCAACAAAACTATGCATGCCTGTTATATACATTTTGCTCTATTTTTATAATATTAAGCATGTACATACACTTGTCAGTACTATAGTCCAAATTCACTTTGTTATCATCACGAAGTCTGATTTTTCTAATTTGTTAGTAAAGCGATTGCGATATGCAAAAAACTACAAAATATTGGATTACTGTTATATAACTCTTTTATGAGACATCGTTTAAGCCTTTTCTTCAACCGTCATGAACAATAAAAGCCGATTGCTGGATACTTGCTAAATTTTATCTTTACATATGTTACTTATATAATATTATTCTAATATTTTTGAAAGTTCAACAAATTTAATTGTAGATATGAAAATAGCAGGATGTATTAAGTTTGCCATGGAGATCATAACACCGAGAAGAAAACTTCGGAGATCCTTTAAAATATATATATATGTAAATGGTCAACAAATCAGATGAGCTGCGTCGATTTATGTCTGTATACACGCGAGAGGACTATCCTCAGAGATATTGATCCGCTATTTTGCACACGTTCTTTTCTTCTCAAGAGGCTGCTAATTTGTTGGTACCGCCGATACCGGCCCACTATAGCACATAGCTGTCATACAAACTGAACGATCAGAATCAATTGCTTGTATGGAAAACTTTTTCATTTGACGAGATATCTTCACGAAATTTAGCATGAATTGTTATATAAAGCAATAATAAAATGTCCGCCGAATTTGTTCGGATCGGTTCACTATAGCATATAGCTGTCATACAAACTGATCGATCGGAATAAAGTTCTTCTAAGCAACTTTTTGCATTTGTGGAGGGTATTATAGTTATATTTTCATTCAAAAATGTATTATTTTTGTTGGAACTAAATTAAAGCCATTTGAAAATAGTTATAAATATTTGTAGATTAGTTCGAAAATATATAATGGCAGATTTATTGGTGTTCAAAAATCCGAAACAATACAATAAAGAGTCGGATGTTTGCCATTTCAACTTATTATTAGAAGATTTTTTCAACGATTTTTAAAAGAGCAAAACAAATATTTTAGTGTTATTTCAAATAGCAACCCAAAATACAAAACAATGTGTCAACAAAAAAATCTAGATTGAGTTTTTTATTGCTAACGGTTCACTATAGCATGTTAAATACATATGTATATGTAGGATAAAATTTTCAGTTTCCGCTGTCAGATATAACTAATATATAACTATTTTATAACCAAAACTCAGATTTTCTTTGAATATGAGTGGTTTCTATTACACAGTTTTTCCTCGCCTCTAAACTTATGAAAAGTGATGTTACGTTATTTTGTATTTTAGGTGCCAAAATATACTTTCGAAAACGATTTTTCAATATTTAGCTAATTGATTTTTTATGCAAAAAAATTTAATTTTTTAGTCGATAAAAAATGTCAGTAAATAAAATAAATTTCAAATTCTAGTGATTCAGGCGATTCGACTTAATAATAATATTATTTAAATTTTTCTGTGCTTTTGGATATGCAATTATGCAGGAAAGAAATATCAATTCTTTACCGTTTCTATATAAATACCAATAAAGTAACTGAATTTTCCAGCAATTAGCTTAGCTTCAAACTGTGTTATAAAATGTCATGATAGATTATTTTCTTGTCCCTTAGCACCAATATTTTCTAAATCAATGAAAAGTAAAATATATAAAATAAACAACAACAAATAAAGTCATAAAAATTGCACACCTTAATTAATAATTTAGTTGTCACTTATTGTTGGGCAGCACCAAAATGCATACTTTCATAGCATGCGATAAATTTTAACGTCGAAATTAAGCTTTTAGTCACACGATATTTTACAAATATTTTTTGGTACACTTTTTATGTTTTTTTTAACTGTTTTAAAATTTTTTAACAGCTTTTATAATTTTATATAGTTTACATACATATACGTATGTACATAGATATGCGTTCTTAAATCACTTTTGTAGCGTCTGTCCAACGCGCGCACACCGAACTGTCAATCACGGCTTAAATGTTCTTATTTTGTAAGCGCGATAAAATCAATTGTAGCGATTTGTATTTCGGCGCGCGTATCTTGAAGCGGCGATCAGACACCAAAAAGCAGAGAAAAATTGAAAAATCTCAAGAATATAGCAAAATAAAAACCGATTTACGATATGTGTCTGACAGAATGCACCAACAACTAAGCGATTGACTTGACTTACAGACTGAAACACGACGTGTTGCAGCGCTGCAAAACCGACTGGCTAACTGACTAACTGACAAATTGAGAATGCGCAACGCTGCAGCGATGCGCACGGAATGATGTCCGAAGCGGCGGCGGCGGTGAGCGGCGTGCTGCTGCTGATGATGATGCCAGCAAGGAAGGCTGGACCAGCGAAACATAAATGCGCACCAACACACAGATGTATATGGATGTATACAGGTGAGATACATATATGCACTATTGTACATATGTACACATATAAATATATATATGCTTGAGACCACTTTGCTTGTATCTGTGCGTGCGTGCGCTTGCTTACTTGGCACAGTAAGGACGTCTTAGTAATTCCCAGTCGGATGCGAGCATGCCAAGTGTAAGTAGTGAGTAAAGCGGCAAAATAAACAACCGACTGTCGGAAAATGTACTATGTAAACGTAAACGGCTTAGTGCCGGTACACTCACACACACACATCAATAATTTACATGCATGTGAGCCGCTGAAAACCACAAGTGAGGGCAGCATATTTGGAAAAAAAAGTTGAAGACGTGTTTGTAGGCACAGGTAAGACAAGCACACCGACACATACGCATATACATACATACATATATAAGTACACCTACAGTTAATATGTTTGCGTTTGCGTGATTATATTTGTACGTAACACCAAATATTATATGTATGTACATGTGCCGGTGTATTTGTGTGTGTGACTTAATGCAATGGTTGACTGTTTTTATTGTCACCATTAAAACTACTGGTGTTTGTTGTTGACATCAAATAGACACGCTCGCTACGGAAGCTGTGATTGTTGTAAGCACAAATATTCTATATACATACACATAACATATACATACATATACACACCAAATATACAGACATAAGCACACATATGCATAAGTTAGACATACAACTATAAGATATTGTTGATATTTGTTCTCGTTGTTGTTGTATTTACATGCGCTACTGCTTTGCGGTTCACACGCAGCTTTGAAATTTTCGAATATTATTGCATTGCATGCCACTACAATAACAACACTTGCACTTTGGCGCTATTTTTCGAAAGCTTAACTGGCAGCTGTTCTATTTACTTATGTAATTATTTGCGCGCAATTTGTCACGCCCACGCGCGCAGGTTACCGTGTGCACATTAGAGTTGCGATGGAATATTGGCATTACAATATTTGATTTCTATTTGAAAATCGGTACACACTTACATATATGGAGGAGTTGGTCGGCTTTCAAGGTTATCAACGTTTGATAAACAATGTTGTGATTCAAGTCTTGGTTAAAGCGCTTCTAGCAAGCGCGTTTGGCATGTTTACTTCTCCCGCTGAGATCCTTAAAATAGTTTTTACTAACTTAATCGGGACTAATTCTGGCTGATTCTCAAACACAAGCCTTCAACAAGATGGTCGAGAAATCGTTGAAGACATGCCTCGTTATGGACGACCTTCGATCTCTTCAACTCATGAAAATATTAAAAAAGTGAGGGATATGATGTTTAAAAATTGTCAGGCAAGCGTTAGAGAAATAGCAAGAGAGCTCGACATCTCTCGCGAGACCGTTCCAAATAATTTCGTGGATATTTTGGGTATGAAACGCGTTCGTGCTTGACTCGTACCGATAAAACTAAATTTTCTTCAAAAAGAGTACGGGGATTGTGACCGAAGTTAAAACCAGACTTGGCTCTGTGTGATTTTTACTTGTTCCCAAACTGAAATTGCCAATCCGTGGAACCTGTTTTCAGTCGATCGTAGAGATAAACCAAAATTCGCTGAAGGAGCTGAAGACCAGCCCAAAAAGTGCTTATGAAAAGTGTTTCGAGGACCGGAAAAATCGTTGGCATAAGTGAATTACGTCTGGTGGGGATTACTTTGAAGGCGACAAAATAATATTGATGAGTAATTAAATATTTAGCGTTTTATTTACAATGTCCGTGTTCTTTTCTGTCAAAATGTATAACTCACTGTTTGCATATTTCTTATGTACATAATACATATATTTGAGAATATTCTGCGGAAGTTGATCCGGCAAATAATTCCAGAGATATCAGCGTTTTTATACGAGTTTTTTAACTTAGTATAAACGGCTTCCAAAACTTTAAACACTTTTTTTCGAAACACTATTTTCAGAGACGTTGAAAAAAATTTCTCTGGAAACGGCTGGATCGACTTGAAAATTTCACAGGAACTTTTTGGATATATTTGTCAGTTAATATGGAAGGAATACGATTTTTGAATAATAGTTTCGATTTTTAAGCCACTCTGGTGTGAAAATTATTCCACCATTTTGTCGAAAATGAAAATTTTGACTACTCCTTCGATCATTATGTGTGCTCATCTATAGTAATAATAAATAATAATAATAGTAAAAAAATAAAAAATAATAATATTTTTGGTTTTTGGAATTTAAGACAATTTTAAGTAAAAAAAATTAGCGCGAAACTCCTTTTTTCGTAGGTTTGGAAGATCGGCTAAGGGAGCCAGGAAATCCAAAAGTTTTCAACAAACATCACAATTATTAACTACTATTAACTTGTATTCTGTAAAAGTACATTATTTTTTATTTATTTACTATTTAATCAAATGTTTCATGAAAGAAAAAAACAAAAAAATCGTTTTTTTTTTATTTCTTAGTGGTTATGACTCACTTAACTCATTAAAATTTATTGCCATACAAACATTGTTATACAAACATTGTTATACGAATGCTTTTGATGCACACTGTAGTAATTAGCAATTTATTAACGCGCTGCCCTTCCCCTTAATTAACTAATAACCAATTTATAATAATTAAGATAAAATATTTGAATGCATCATCAATGGCAGGTCGTTGATTTGGAACCTAACTGACATTGTGCGCTTTCGCAAAGATATTAAGAAAATGAAAAATTAGAATAAAAAAAATAATAAGTTATTTCAAGAAATTTACATTGAAACCATACATTCATTAGGGTAGTACAATTAATCTGCCTATTTCAAGTTTATTTTAGTAATATTGGCTAGTCGAAAAAGTCTTTTCGTATTTCTAATCAAACTTCAACTTATTTTTTTATATTTATACTAATAAATAAATACTTATGTATAAACAAATATGTACCATTTTTGTCGACCACTTTTCGCCATTTTTCCGCTACTTTATTAAAACGTTCATCCGTGTAAATCGAAATTTCGAAATTTCCAGAACGGAAGCGAGCGAACTATTGTTGTGCTACACGAACTGATACAGCATCATCTCCGCAAACTTTACAAATTTCATTGGTGGCTTTATTCCCTTTTTTACACAAAACTTTGGAAACATGTATAGCGAATTTCTTCATTATTTTCACTCATTTTTTGAACAGCTGTAATTTATTTTCAACTTCTCCGAATTAAATTTTTTTAATTAAATGAAACTTGAAATCTCACCTTTCCAACACTATATGACAAAATGCGATTAGTAGCACTGCAGATATACGACTGCAACGACATCTATTGACAAAATACGAAAAGACTTTTTCGACTACCCAATATATTGGCTATATTTCTGAGCAGAATTACATATATATAATATGATGTAGTAAATTGTAAGCAATAAAAAACTCAATTTCGATTTTTTGATGATACGTTGTTTTGCATTTTAGTTGAGGAAATATTTATTATGGTTTCTGAGTTTTTCCAATTCACGAACGTTTTATTATAATCCTGTGCATTTTTCTAAACATTTGCTTCTCGATTTTATAAGTACATCTAGTAAAAAAACTTGTAGCTCTGATAATTGGTCTTCTCATGCATTTCAAACTTAATTTATCAACTTGGAGATACAATAATTTTTCATGACGGAAATGTTTTTTGCTTTATAATGTTTCAGGATCTGGTTTGGTTGAGCAATTGAACTTCATTGCATAATTGCAAAGGTTTAGACGAACTTTAGGGTCATCTGTTGGTTGAAATTTAAATAAAAGTGGGCGTAATTACGACCTCTAATAGGTTTATCGGGCATATCTACAAACTACTATAGCTATTTCAACCAAACTTGCTGACTTTTCAACAATACTCCATATAACATATAAAAATAGTTAAATCAGATTATAACCACGCCCTCTCCTCATACAAAAATTATGTTGTAAACTACTTAAAGAACGATAACTCGACAAAAATTTGCGTCAGAATCATTTAATTTGACAGAAAAAATGGTACTGAAGGGCTTCATAGGAGACTGTTTCAAATTTAGATAATGGGCGCCCAACTTCAGACTCTTATATTTCAGGAACTAATTGACTAATACCAGCCAAATTCGTATGATACGTTGTAAAAATAGCCGCGATATGATAATAATAATAATATGTACTAATTCCCAGATAAAAATATGATTTAAGCAAATTGTTTAAATTTATAAGAGAAAATGGAAAAACAATTTTGTTGAAGCGTTAGAAAAACTGCTGAAATGGTTTTAAGTGAGGCAGCTGAATTGTTAGTCACTGCACGAATAAAAATGCGAGTGCACTTCGGAACACCCTAATGTTAATGAAAGGGCTATTTATTTTATTTTAAAAAGGCTGAGATACATAAATTTTAAAAATTAATTTTTATATGAAATGCGAGTTTTAAATATTGGAAAAGGGTCACCCCTAAAAATCCGACTCAGTTTCGGTAAACCTTAATGTCAATTTAATGGTTTTATACTTTGTTTTAAAAAGTTGTGCTAAACAAAAATTATGAAAATTAATTTTATTTAAAAACGCGTGTTTTAAATGCATGAAAAAGGTCATCCCCAACGATTTCACAAAAATTCACATTTACACGATGCAGTAATTTCGAGAATCACTTAAATGAATTTACAGTGTGAATTTGCAAAATTGCTTTATCACATTTTATTTATTGTGCGATATTAATCAAACGCTTACGCTTAGACGCAGTTTTGCAGCAAAGGCGAAATTTCTCAAAGCGCGCTTAGATTTATTTGACCGACAATAAAGATTAATTATTCACTTGCTAACACTAAGCAAGCAAAAAAGCAACGCAAAGTGCAATCAAAACGGTGTAGATATGCATGCATATATGTTTGTATGATTGCTTTTTTGTTGTTTTAGCATACAGTTTGCATAACTGTATGTATGTAGCTATGTATATATGTGTGTATATGTATGTATGTAAGAAAGTCACATGTTATTGTCATATTTAATTTACCGAAAGTCTAGAAAAAGCACAAAACAGCGCCGACACATGAAGCCTGAGTGACTGAGTGGCGAAAAAAAACCCAGAAAAAATAATGAAAATAAGAAATTAATGAAAAATGAAACGGAAAAAGCGCAGTTTGAATGCAATAAAGCGCTTCATTAAATCATATTGTGCGCAATGCGGTGTGAAATCGCCCAAGTGGACGCCGACAGTTTTTTGCGATAATCACAGGCAGCGCGACAACAACTACATCAATAACAACAACAAAAACAACAACATTAATAATAATAACAACAGCAACAAACATAAGCACAGTTAAGCAGTCACAGCAGCCAAATTGACATTTAATTACAGGCTAAGCACCAACTTTACACCAGCGAAGACACCGCTGTTGCGAGCGTTGAGCGGCAAGGCGGTCGATAAGGATGCTTAGCAGCTGGCAGTGGCGCGTTTGAGCGGTGTGATTGACCAGCAGCGAGTGCAGCAATTGTGTTCGCGCGCTAAAAGTGTTGCGCATGCGCCCTTCGACAGCCACTGTATGGTGGTGAGCACGGTGTAAGCAGTGCAACACAAGGTGATGGTGTATGTGAAAATGTGATTTGCGTTCGCTAGGCGTTCGGTATGCAGGTAATTAGCAGCCACCAAGTGAGTGCGCATGCGCATGCGCAGTTGAAGAACTGCTAAATTGTGTATTAAATACTTGGGGATAAACTGCTAAATGCGTTGCTATGCGTTGAGGGAAGTATGTGGCAGCTTGAAAGCTGTTGGAAAAAAGTGTAAGAGGAAGTGGTAAATGAAATTTAAGCAAATTGTTGTGCAAAAAATATTAATTATTTGCTGTGCTTTTTTGCGAAAATTTTTTTTTGTGGTTGTTTGTGCTTACATATACACATACATATGTATATGCAAGTGCTTTGCAAGTATGTGGCAGTTTTTGTCATTTAGCAAATGTGCCTGGTTAATGGTTTGGTAACTACGCATGCGCATGCTCATGGGCGGCCAGCAATGCGGTAGCGATAATAATTAATAAGCAATTTATGCACAGAAGTAGCAAAAATTACAAGAAAAAAAACAAACAAAAAGGCAATTGCGAAAGCCAAATCAGCATGCTGTGCCACAAAAAGAGGCGCCGCCTTTGAAGCACGGTTTTCTATGCGCTCACACCATTATGAGATAGACGAAAAAAAGTGCATAGAAAAAAAACGCCGAGTCACGCTGCACATATTTTACACCAGTAGCGGAGCGCTAACGGTACTTTGTGAAAACAAAAAATTCAATGAAAATGAAACAAGCACAAACACACAAACAAAACAAGGTAAAATTGCAATACACACAAAATTTGCAGAATTTTACGAAATTTTGCTCGCCCAACCACAGTCATTAGTCTTGTGTGATGACCGATCGCTCGCACACAGCAAACCACTGTCACTAAACACACACATACAAGTGTGAATGCGCACCTAGAACAAGTGAAGTGACCTGCTGTGCGCGCCTGCGCACAAACATCAAAGGCTTAACTGTCCTAATCCGCATGGCAAAGTAACAGCAGATTGCAGCAACAGTTTTTCTATGCAATAGACACACTACACAACGGTGCATGCGTGTGTGCGTGTCATAGCAGCGCTGTATTTGACGGTAATTGCTACTGACTTTATGACTACATTTGTCATTTCTTCGTGTTGCGGTTAAGCTTGGCGATCGAGTCTCTTTCCTATTAGCGCGCTAGGTTTTGCTGCCTTTCGCGCTATTTTCCTTCACGCTTTGCCCATAACTGCACGGTAGCCTCACATATAAGCAACACACACACATACTCATATACTCACAAATCCAAAAGACGGATTTCATAATTCCAACTGGCTTCGAGTGTATTAACGCTTAACAAAGCACCATTTACTGCCTTTGTGGCATAACAGCTTCGCTTAATGGCGCTCATTTAGGCGACTATGCGGCAGTAAGCGGTTATCTTTACAACTCATCTGTTGATGAATAGGTACATATGTACGTATGTATGTATTTATCGGCAGATCAAGTGACAAAAAGTTGACAGCCGAAAGGGACTTAATTAAATCTGTTGTACACCAATTTCTGAACATTTTTTTATCCTGTATTCAACGAAATCTACTTTTTTGGTACGTTTATCGGTTAGTAACAGTGTCTACATGGTACATATGTATATAAGTTCCTTGGAAGGGATTTTATATCAAATAAAGTCATTCCATCACTTTACCATAATAAGTATGTATTAATTTGATTTTCTATTCCTTTACAAAGCTATGATGAAAATATGAAAAAATCAGGTATTATTGTCCATCGCCTATAGATTTGAATTCATTTTGATTTCCAAACTATCACCTTTTCATAACCTTAACTTCGAGATCGGCAACTTTTTTCACATAACCTTAAAATATTAATATTTTTTCGAATAAAAATGTTTTAGTGCTGCGTTAAAAATAAATATTCCAACTTGTCTTCCTATTTTAAAACTAAAGGAAACTTTCAGAAATTAAGATTTGGTTAAGTTACCGGACCTTAATGAACCGAATTTCTGATCGAATTCGACTCAAATTTTTGTGCCTGATGCTAACTGAGGATTAAGTGGCCGATGGTTGAACAAAAAATTTGAATATTATAAGCCCTTGAACAAAAATTTTGAAATAAATCGTCCCCCCACCTTCACTAATCTCATTTATAATAAACACATACTAACGGGTGATCCAAGTAGAGGTACTTTTTTCAATAGGATAATTTTGGCACGACACGCCTGAACAACGTTTACAAATCGGTACCACTTATTACGAAAATTCACGTTCATTAAAGAATGTGTTTCGCGCGCTTCGGTCAACTTATGGTGAACATAATTGGCCTACTGAGCGTACTATTCGCAAGACCATCACCCATCTTAAGATCCAGCATTCATTATTAGATAATATTCGACCGAATAAACCACGTCCAGCACGCAGTGAAGAAAACATAACAGCCGTAGCTGAGAGTGTACATGAAGACCGTGCAGAGTCGATTCGGCGCCGTTTGCAGCAACTCGATCTGGCGTATGGGACAACTTGGCGCATTTTACGTTGAAATCTTAAATTGAAAGCTTACAAGATACAATTTGTGCAAGAACTGAAGCCGCTCGACCTTTCCAAGCGACATTGCTTCGCTCTATGGGCTCTTGAAAAGTAAAAAAAAAAAAAAAAAACCGAGTTTGAGCCAAATTTTTTTCAGTGATGAGGCCCATTTCTGGCTCAATGCCAATGTGAGCAAGCAAAATTGCCGCATTTGGGACGAAGAGCAACCTGAAGAGATTCAAGAGCTGCCGTTTCATAAAACAAACAACGGTTTGGTGTGGTTCGTAGACCGGTGATATCATCGGTCCATATTTATTCAAAATGATGCCGCTGAGAACGTAACCGTCAATGGCGACCGTTATCGCGTTATGATAACCGACTATTTTATGCCTGAAATTGAAGCTGGTGATCACGGCGACATTTGGTATCAACAAAACAGCGCCACTTCGCACACATCGCATCAGTCAGTGTATTTATTGAGAAATAAATTCGGTGAACAGATAATTTCACATATTGTGCCGGTCGATTGACCACCAAGATTGTGTGATATCACACCGTTAGACTTTTTCCTGTGGAAAAATGTTAAGTCTAAAGTCTATTCCGCTTCGATCCAGGCATGTCATCCTGGAATCCATGCGAATTACCAGTTGAAATGCTCGAACGAGTCATCGAAAATTGAACGAGTCATCGAAAATGGACCATCTGAGTCGTAGCCGCAAGCAACATTTCAAAGAGATAATCCTCAAAAAACAAATTCCAAGGCATATTTTTTCGAATGATTATAAATTCTACATTAAATTTGAAATTTCTTAAAAAAAAAAAAAATAGGGAGCCTTGAAATGGATTACCCTATAGGTTAGGTTAAGTTACTGGACTCATCCTCGCGACAAAAAAAAAGATAAAATCGCGGTTGCATCTTGCCTAAGCTTGTAGGAAATAGTTCAATGAACTTTTCAAGTTCTCCTCTAGCTCAGACGAGCCGTTCTGTAAACGTATCAGTTGTTAACCAACGCTTTACGAGCGTCCGCAAGGTATGTACATGGGCTAAGACGCAGGAGCATAATGGTATACGAAAGGTTCCGTGTTTTGAAAGCGTTGCAGTTTTCAGTAACTTCAATTTCGTTTAAAAGAATGCTTCTGTGCGTTCCCAATAGTTCTTTGAAATTCCCAAAAAGTATTTTTTTTTGGTTGAAATTTTTAATTTAGTTGGAGACAATCAAAGAAAAAAGTTAATACGCGAAAAATGTCGGATACTAGGTGGTCAGGGTTAGTTACCGACACCATTTGCTGTTTCTAAATTCAAAAATCGTATACAAATATTGTGGCTCTCGACAAAAAAATTTTACAACATATTTATTTAACGGCTTTAGTTCCATTTTAGAACTTACCGAAGAACAATCTATCAACGAACCTAATAAATAATTTTGAAAACATGAAAGAAGAACGAAAATATTAAATCAAATAAAATACATTTAAGGAAGGAAGACTAAATTTTCAACCTGGAAATCCAACGCAGAATAACTCTTTCCAACTACTGGCTACTCCGGACTGAGTTGGCAATTGAGAATAAAAGTCCTCTCTCGACGAACCAAGGCCAAACAAGTCACTCATCATCCCCATCCTGCTATATGGTACAGAGGGAAAGGTGATGACAACGTCTGATGAGTTCGCGTTACGAATTTTTGATAGAAAGACACTTTGAATCTCCAATTGGCGCCAAACAGCGAAAAGGAAGAACGACTGGTCTACGACAATAAAGAAGAAGAAGAAGACTAAATTTTACCAGCTGTTACATGTTTTAAGAGCTAAAGCTTAGCGAAAAATACAAAATGTTGCATAATATTTATTCATCGGATCTAGTTAAAATTCTAAAAGAAAATCATGTGTCAACGAACCACAATCATTTCTAATTTTTAAAACATAAAAGAAGAACGAAAATAATAGCGCAAATAACAACAACAATATATAACAAAATGAGTTTTACAACACTAAAATGAGAAGCTTAGAGGAAGCGCTAGAGCGCAATGAACATAATGCTAGACACAATCAAGTGAAATAAAGAAAATAATATTGGCTGGGGCAACACAGACGGGCGGCAGGAAAAAAAAAACAACTTTACTCTTCAAACACTAGCAGTTGAAGACGACGAGTTGTCAAATCGCTGCACGAAACACAAACATACGAAGAAGCACTTAACTTGTGGCGGTGGCGAGCAGCAAAAGGTGCACGAACGAGTTGATGAGAGCAAATGTCTGGCTACATATTGGTTGTTGTCGTTGGCGTTGTTGTTGCTTAGTGTACACATTTCACGTTCTGATTTTATTCTGAAATTTTATGTAAACAGCCAAAACAAGAACAATAATAAACACTTCAGGCTGATTTTTTCTTGGATTTAATTTATTTGATTTGATTTCATTTGGCCGAACTGCTGAAGCCAAAAGAAAACACTTGACACATGTATATTTGTATGATGATCCTTGACGGATGAGTGGAGCGCATGCATACATAAATATATTAACGTACATACATATGTATGTGCATATGTACATATGTATACCTGTATAAAGATGAGCGCATGTGGCTTCAAGTGCTGGTGGAGACAGCGAAAAGGCGGCGAAGTGAACTACTTTAAGCTAGAAAACAGTTTTTGGGTTTAAGGAATCCTAACACTTTTTAAATTTATGTGAAAATATACATTTCGAAGCTTTTAAAAAGTTAAGGAAGATACAAAGTTTGCAGCTTATGTATTTCCTACTTCTTGTAAGGGGTTGAACTAGTGCAGAATTTGGAAAAAATCGAAAAAAGGTCGATCGGAACAATTTCCTCGGATATTGCACAATTGCCCAAGGCAAAAATTCATGCCAAATTTCTTGTTGATATCTCGTCCAATGAAAAAGTTTTTCATATACGCGCTTTACTCCGATTGTTCAGTTTGTATGGCAGCTATATGTTATAGCGTTCAGATATTGATCATTGCGACAAATGAGCAGCTTCTTGTTGAGAAAACAATATGTGCAAAATTTCAGATCGATATCTCAAAAACTGAGGAACTGAAGCTATGGCTAAATCGACTCAGCACTTCATACTGATAATTTATATATATGTTTTGTAGAGTCTCCGACGTTTAATCCTGGGTCTAACAATTTTGTTTTTTTAGGTTATAATCATTTAGTAAATCTGTAGGATTCCGAAGATTGACTCAGTAGCCGCCGTTTTGTATTGAAACATCGATAAAAATTTTTTACTGATATCTGTATAGCTTAAAAAAGAGAAGTGCGAGTACTTTTTCTTTACTCCCAAAATAGATAATAAGTTGGATCCTATCTAAGGGTCTAGAGTGGCCTAACTCCTTAAAACACCAACAAAGTTTTTCTAACTTCTTCAAAGAGTTACATATGCTTCACTTAAAATTCTTCCAAAAAACACCCCTAAATTCTAAAGTAAAAAACAAAAAAAATAAATAAAATAAAAAAATAAAACATGCAGCCAACTTTAATTGCACCTGATTGTTCTGCGTTTCATTTTGTTTTCGTTTCACTTTTTTCTTTTCCATCTTTGTAATCACTTTTTGACCTTTTAATTGTTTCATTGCATTCAAACCTCTTTTCCAGCTGACGTTGATTGCATCAAAGGCCGCACATACCCACATACACGCAGGCAAATTGAATAACATACAAGTGTATGTCTGCAATGCACCTTTGCACCCTCCCGCTTGCTCAACACCAATCACACCAACATCTTGAGTCTGTATTCTTTGCACTTACCTGATGGTGACCATGATGGAAGCCGCTGGCTTGACGGTGGAAAGCACTATTCGCGCCGCCGCCAACATAACCCTGCATGCCGGCACCGCGTTGATGCGAATGATGGTGGTGGAATGGCGATGGTGGTGCACCGGCTGATTGTAACATTATATCGAAATCGGCTAATTCCTCGCGTGCTTCGTCATCTAAATCGAAAAGTGGCGATGGCAATGAATTGACTTCGATCTCCGACAGGGATAGATCGAAATCGTCAATATAATCTTCCTCGGTGTTGTCCTGTTCCTGTTTGGTGGTGCCGTCAGTAATTGTGCCGAGTGTTTTCTCTGCCAAATCTTCGTCTTTGCCGTTAGATATGATAGCACTGACGTTCTTATTTTCGTTTAGCTCGTCTTCGCCGGTTTCCGTTTTGGTCTTGTCGTTGTTGATGTTGTTGTTGTTGTTAGTTTTGGCAGCCGCAGCTTTCGATGTTGAAGCGACAGAATCGTTTGAGCACTGTGTGAGTGGAATGATTTAAGATTAAAACTTTTAGACTCCTTTTATGTATAAATATAATACAGAAGTGGTTCAAAATGTTGAACCATATGCTAAGTAGCCGGATTTAAATTTATTTTAAAATTTTATTTAAATTTTTATACAAATATAATATTTTGCACTATTAACGAACAATTTCGAAGAAAATTAAACCTTTATAAATGAACAATTTCGAAAATTATACATAATTTAAAGTTACAAACGAACAATTACCAAAAAAATTTAATTTTGAGGTTATAAAGGTTTTTGAGGTTCAAACAAAATTAAATTTTGTGGTTGTAAACGAAAAAATTATAGTTGGAGGTTATAAACGAACAACTTCAAAAATATTACATTTTTAGGTTATAAAGGAAAAACTTCAAATATATTATAGTTTGAGGTTATAAACGAAGAAATTCGAAGAAAATTTTATTTGGAGGTTATAAACGAACAACTTCAAAAATATTACATTTTGAGATTGTAAACGAACTTCAAAAATATTACATTTTAAGGTTAAAAACGGAAAATTTCGAAAAAAATTATATTTGGAGGTTAAAACGAAGAAATTCGTAGAAAATTAAATTTTGGGTTATTAACGCACAATTTCGAAAATATTGTATTTTTAGGTTATAAATGAACATTTTTGAAAATAATATATAATTTGAGGTTACAAATGAACAATTCCAAAAATATTTAAATTTTGAGATTGTAAGTGAACAATTCCGAATAAATATATATTTGGAGGTTTGAAACGACAAATTAATATAAAATAATTAACATATAATTTATTACAAAAAATCGAAGATTACCCAAAAAATTAAAAAAAATATTACATAAATCTGCCAAAAAAATATTTTTCTCTTATATTTTCTATTCCAGTTATATAACTTCTTAACTTACCTCGCTATTAATATTACCGAATTCAGCCAGTTGTAGTACGTCGTTAAGAATTTCGTCCAGTGGCAAACGTATATATTCACCTATAAATTGCAAAAATAGAATATTAGTGTAAATAGAGAATGCTAAAGTTATAAAATATATTTTGGAAAGTTAACTGTTTATGGAAGAATATGCCGTGCCGAATTTAAGTCGAGTAAGACTTTGAGTTTCTTAATTTCTCAAAGCAATTAAGAGGAACACTTCCAGGAATGCACTTGAACTGTGCATTTGCCCAATTGATCGATTTCGCCAAAACAAATAATTAAAAACCAAAATATTATACATAAAAACAGCGTCAACACACACACACACACATAATATGAAAGCAAATGCAAACATGTAAATATTTTGATTGACAGTAAGAAAAAGTGAAATGCATTCAAAAGGCAATAGTCGAGAGCCCCTCACATGCAAAACAAACAAGAAAGGATACTGCAGAGACCAAATTCCATAACGATTACGTGCTCAGAGCGCAGACACAGCAAACGCGAATTAATGCCCAAGAGAGCGATCAATTTTTGGTAGTGAGTGAGGAGCATTTTTTTTGGAAAAACACAGGGTCTATTTTGATAAACAACTAATGGATATTTGTATAAAATATTTTGAGTGCGCATACAGACCGCTTTTCACTAGATTTCAAAAAATCAAAGCAAGCAAATCTTACTATTATGAACAGCGCAGTGGGAATACGCCATTATGACAACTGTGGGACTTCTATGGAGCCATTTTGAGCGAATAAATATGCACCAAAATAACGCCCAGTAGTGGCTACCGTTTGAGAAGCGAAATAAGGAGGCCACGCTGCCATTAAATGCAGCTTGAGAAATGAATGGTGTGGAAACACCTTGAGCGCTGGCACAGCAAGAGCGGAGCGGTCTCTTGATAATTGCTTGAATGCTGTGCTGAGCGCTTAGAGCGGCAGACCGGCAGTCACGTTTAATGTTTAGTAAAAGTTTATATTAAAAACCCGCATCATTAATCATAAAAATTCACATTTCAAAACGTACACAATGCAACAACAACAAAAGGAAAATCAAAAATGTGGAAAAAAGTACGGAAGCAGATGCAGATCGCTAAACCAACAATCCATTGACAGA
This sequence comes from Bactrocera tryoni, assembly GCF_016617805.1. Classification (NCBI taxonomy): domain Eukaryota; kingdom Metazoa; phylum Arthropoda; class Insecta; order Diptera; family Tephritidae; genus Bactrocera; species Bactrocera tryoni. The sequence continues at coordinate 56,819,616 of NC_052499.1, forward strand.
ATGCGATTAGTATTATTTATGACAGCAAAACATATACATACATACAAACATATGTATATGTAGTTATTTACTTATGTGTAGGTAGTTATTGTACCTAAGTGCATATGAAAAATTAATAAATTTCTTTTGAATAGTCAACGGAGGAAATTTTCGCTAAATCATTCTTACAACTTTTGTATCAATTACACATTATCGTTGCACATACACACATACAAACGTATACACATATTTTATATGTATATGCATAAATAAAAATATAGTGATTTTATATATAAGAAGCAGCTGTTCTAAAGCAAAGCAAAACGCTCTGGGATAGCCGCTAAAGAACTTATATCTGCTGAGTGTAAATGAATGGAAATTTGAAAAGAAATTTAGCATAGATCATTTTTCAAGACAACGCAACAATCTCCGAACAAATTGTTCCGATCTAACCATTATAGCATATAGCTGCCATACAAACCGACCGAACAAAATCAAGTTCTTGTATGAAGAACATTTTTATTTAATGAAATATCTGCACGAAATTTGGCATAGATAATTTCTCAAGGCAACCCCACAATCTCCGAACAAATTGGTCCGATCGAACTACTATAACGTATAGCTGTCAAACAAACTTACCGATCAAAATCAAGCTCTTGTATGGAAATCCTTGCAATTGTGTAGGGAAGTATAGCTTTCTTGCCACCGAAGTTAACGTTTTCTTTTGTTTTTATTCAACCAGCTACTTACAACAACTTAGTACGGATACAACAAATTTACACAAGCAAGCCCAATAAGTAGCTAACATACAGGCTATTGCCAATATTAACCAAGCACAAGCTGCATTTTAACTTTGCACTTGGCATGCGACATTATCGCACAAAACTATCTAGTATGCACAAAAGAAGAACTTATTACAAATGCTTGACAAAATCTATACCAAACACAGGCGCCTATGTACATATGTAAAAACGTAAATACAATTTTTATCAGAAAATTACTACTTAACATCGCCAAGTAAACAATGGCCGCTTGAAAAACCAAAAAAAAAAAAGCAAAAAACACGAAAAATTCTGTGGAAAAATATAGTGGGCGAAGCATGCCAGGTAGTATGACAGACAGCCAGCCATGTAGCCGTTTAAGGTTAGAATAAAAGAGCCAAACACTTGAATAGGGTCAAAATTAGAATAAATATGCTTTGCTGCACTGCCAAGACAACCGAAATGGTATATAAAAAAAAATAATAAAAAATAGTTACAATAGAAAGGGGCAGCTAGCGTTAGAATTATTCAACATTCTAACGCCTTATGCTTTTGTTGTTGCAGGTTGTTTGCAGGGCATGCGGTGTAGTTAGGCTTAAACACCCCAAATCAAACAACTGTTGGCCTTACAAAACAAAACTATATATTAAATATAAAAACTATGCTTACAACCGCCAATAGTACATGTTGTTATATCATATACATATGTATATGTATAAATTTTTTGTATTGCGCACCCACCTTCGTTTTTCTTGCTGCTTCCTACTACTTTTCCTATAATTCCCTTTTACTCTAACGCTCAACACGTCCAAGCCATATTTTTCCAAGCGTTTCGACCATAATTGTCGCTGTTATTTTAGGTCGTTTCTCACTCGATTTAGCCCCGCTGTTGTTGTTTTTATTCTATTTCACTTATTTCAAATTTTTTTTATTTTTGCTTCTAACAATTCTTGAACATCTGAATTTCGAGCAATATTCAAAGTTTTTGTTTGCTTAACATTTACCCACAAGTACACATATCCATACATACATTTACTGATACATATATACACAATGCATATACAGCAACACACGAGCCTTTCAGGCACTTTAATGCTCATTCGAAGCCACAGAAGAAAGGTGTTTTACCAACTGCGCCCTATGAAAATATTATTCAATTTGTAGCTGGCTTTGTTGCACGTATACACATACATACACACACACCACTTGCTGCTATATGTGTGTGTTTATGTGCATTTTGGGCATTTTTGTTGGAATATTTGTATTAAAACATTGTAGTTTTGGATAGTTTCTGTATATTTGTCAGCGGCAATTAGAAGCTGAGGTGCGGGGTTGGAAGGCCTGCATATGTATGCATGTACATACATATTTACAAGTATGTGTGTTCAAACATTGTCAAGAAGGAAATATTTGTTTGGTATAATTGCTATATATTGTATATTGCACGAAACAATTTTATTTTACTTTTATTGGAGGGGGCGAGAGCGCATACATTTCTATTAGTATGGACGTAAAGAGGCAAATAGAATATTGAATCTGTATAATATATTAATAATTTGAAAAAAAAAAATTATATTTACTTATATTTATGTAAATATTTAACTGTGGGCAAAAAATAGTAAGACTTTATAACTTAAACCTTGCGCGAAAACCCATTCACCGAAAAATTATTATTTTTAGGTTGGTATGACTGTCAGTGACATCTGTGCCAAATGTCACATCAAAATAGTCTTTCCTAGTCAGTCGTTCACGTACAGGACGGTCATCAACATCAACTGATGAATAACACCTCAAAAAAATAAAGGAATTTCTGGTTGAAAATCGGCCGTTAACAGTCAGAGATCTTACTCGCATCGTTGGCATATCGAGGGGGGTCAGTGAAAACCATTTCGAAAAATCATTTAGGAATAAGAAAAGTAAAAGCATTATTTTTACAAATTTTTTTTTCGAAAAACCGCATCGTGTGTCGTCGGAGAAACAACACTTACCGACTATCAAGATGACATGAAACGTGTTACTACTGGCGATGAGTCTTGGATCTGTGCTTACGACGCGGAAACAGACGAACAATCGTCACAATATCGTGGCAAAGATGAGCCGGAGCCGAAAAACCACGCCAAAGCAGGTCAAAAATCAAGGTTATGATGAAATTTGTCTTCGATTATCGAGGTGTGGTGAACTCCAAATTCCTTTCAACCAAATTCGCAACAAGGAATACGATTTGAGTGTTATGCGCCGTATGCGTGAAGCTATTCGTAAAAAGTGCTCGGAATTATGGGTCGACAACTCTTGGTTTTTGCACCATGATAATGCACCACATTGATTCTTCGTGAGTTTATCGCCAAAATTTTCAACCAATATAGAGCCGCAATCTCCGCATTCGGCTGATTTAGTTTCGAGTTACTTCTGGAAATTCAACAAACTCAAACGACATCTGTTGGGAAGCCGTTTTGAGTCAAAAGAAGACATTAAACGTGAATCGCTACGTGCATTGAAGACTATTGCGGAAATTGACTTTAACAACTGTTTCGAGGATTGGAACAAACGTTGCCAAGTGTACTGAGGCTAAGGGTGATTACATTGAGGAGAACGATATAGTTTTTGAAGAATAAATTAAGAATTTAAAAATTATGAACAGTCTTACTATTTGTTGCCCACAGTGTATATGCATACTCTTTTAGACATTTTCTTTGGTAATCTCAACTACATCCAGGTGATATAAATCGAAATGAAACTTTTAATAAGTAAGAAATAAATATTGCTCAAAATTATCGCAATTTTTGTAAACTTAAATTTAATTAAAGGATCGAAAGAAGCATATTTAATCGAAAATACATCTATGTAGTTATTTTCTTCATAGGAATATATTCTCTCCAGCTTGATAATATTAAGATGATATACATATATTTACTATATACAAGTAAAAAAAAAAGTCTTGCGGTATTTTCGCTAGTTGGCGCTGAAAGCGCGTAGTTCTAGTTTTATTCGTCGCATCGGGTCGTGCTATACCTTTTTGGAAAGCTCATTTCACGCGCGAACACGTGTTTGATTGATTGTCGTTTCTTTTAAGTCGTTCGTGAGTTATAGCGCCGCAAACATGGAGCAAAATAAAGAGAAAATACGGCATATTTTACAGTACTACTACGATAAAGGCAAAAATGCATCTGAAGCCGCCAATAAAATTTGTGCAGTTTATGGACCCGATACAGTTTCCATTTCCACCGCACAACGATGGTTTCAACGTTTTCGTTCTGGTGTAGAGGCGGTCGAAGATGGCCACGCTCCGGAAGGCCTGTCGTCGAAAATTGCGATAAAATCGTTGAATTGGTCGAAAGAGACCGGCATAGTAGCAGCCGTAGCATCGATCAAGAGCTATGCATGAGTCATCGAAAATTCATTTCAATTTAAAAAAAAAAAAAAAAAAAATTCAATAAAAATACCGCAAGACTTTTTTGACAATCCATTATTAAGGAAATATACACGACCAGACTCTTACTAAGAAAGCAAACATTTATTTTTACTTTTTAGAGGCTGTATAGGAAATGTTTAGAGGGAAAATAACCTCTTAAGTCGAAATATACTAAACATGATTATATAAACTAATGAAACCGTTTAAGAAAGTCTTTACCTGAACAACTTAAACTCAACCCTCTGATAGTTACTAAAATAGAAATATTGGGTCTATAACTATTTTCGAGCGGCTTGCCAAGAGATGGCATAAGCTGCTTATTTAATTCAATGCTTCAATATACCGAGCATGCTTTGGAAAACTACTGCCCATGTGCGTCTTCTTCAATATTTGAAGCTTAAACAAAAAAATTTATTTCTTCACACAAATATGTCGAGATTTAAGCCTGAAAAGCATTTTTGCAGAGTTAATCTACACTTATTTTATATGAAGAATATCTCAGCTGAAAGCCATCGTATTTTGGTAGAGATTTATGGTAAAGATTGCCCAACTGAGGCGTTTGCACGATTTAAAAGTAATGATTTTTGTTTGATAGACGCAGAACCTTCTGGTCGGCCCAGAAAGGTTGAAGATGAGGCACTGAAAACATTAATCTAGCACGCAGCCATTTCAAAACGCTTAAATGCAGACGGATACATTCAAAAGCAACGAAGTTTGGTTTCATATGAATTGAAGCCAAAAGACTGCGAAAGACGGTTTCGCATATCAGAAGTGCAGCTTGAACGCTATAAAAAGAAGTAGTTTTTGTGAAACCAGGCCAAACAGCCAAAAGAACAGTAAAGCCATGATGAAGTTCAATTTTTTGCTGGTATCAGAAGGGCGTGCTGTATTACAAGCTTTAAAACCGCTTTAAACCATTAATGTGGAACGCTATCGAAAACAATTCGCCAAACTAAAGAGAGCGATTGCCGAAAAACGACCGGAATTTGTGATTACATACGAGAAAATAATTTTTCAACATTTCAACGCTCAGCATGCATCATGTTGCAAGACCGCTTAAAAAATATTTGAAAAAGAACGGCTGGGAAGATTGGCCTCACCCGCTTTATAGCCCGTACCTTGTCGCTTGTGACTACCATTTTTCCCGGTCGATGCAAAACGGCTTCAATCGAATACGGTTCAAATCAAAAACAGGACATCAAAAGTTAGTTTGATTCATTCTAGGCCGCCAAGTCGTCACAGAGTTTTTGGAATGGAGTGCACAAATTGTCGGAAAGATTGGGCAATGTAATGCATTCGGATAGGCACAAAAATAGTTATAGACAATTAATATTTAAGAAAAAATGTATACTTTTCAAAGCCTTCAAAGACGGCCGAGAGATTGCTGAAGACATGCAAATGTTCTGGACGTCCTTAGACCTCTCAACTGATGAAAATATAAAAAAAGTGAAGAATATGGTGCTTGAAGATCGTCAGGTGCTAGAGAGATGGCAAGAGAGTTCGACATCTCTCGCTAGTCGTTAGAATTATTTTGGGTATGAAACGAATTCTGCTCGACTCGTCCCGATAAAACTGAATGTTTCTTCAAAAAGAGTACGACGACTGTGACCGAAGTTAAAGCCAAATTTGGCTCCGTGTGAATTTTTCCTGATCCCCAAACTGAAATTGCCGCTACATGGAACCAGTTTTCAGTCGATCGAAGAGATAAAAAAAATATTATTCGTTGAAGGAGCTGAAGGCCATCCCAAAAAGTCCTTATGAAAAGTGTTTTAAGGACTGTAAAAATCGTTGGCATAAGTGAATTACGCCTGGTGGGGATTACTTTGAAGGCGACAAAAAGAAATATTAATGAAGAATTGAATATTTTGCGTTTTATTTACAATTTCCGGGTCACAATATATAAAAAATAATGAACTATAATAATTTAAAAGTTCCTTTAACTTTTTAAAATGGATATTAAAGAAAATCATATCATAAAAAAAACGCGTCGGCTCTACTATTTTCAGTTTTAAATGCCGTGCTAACTGGTCATAACGGTAAAACATGATTTTGAGAAATTCCCTTCTGATAATTAATGAACAGAGATTAAAGTGCTAAGACAATAATGTTGAAAAGGTATGAACAAATTTTGTGATAAATAATTAGAGAAGTGACAATGTTTGAAACAAATTTTCATTTAAAAAAATACATATATGTACATATATGACAAGTAAATTAAAATTAGTAATTAAATTTCAATTCCGAATAATTAAACTAAAATAACACTTCACGCTTAATGAAGAGCCTAAGTCCCACAAATAAGTGCCATCATAACGCTATAAGATTTAGTTGACATACATATGTATGTATGTATGTATGTATGGTTGTTTGAAAATAGATATGGTTATTTATCCATATGAAGATAGATATTTAAGCCAGCATGTCGTTCAAATCGCACACGAGTAGATTGAAGGTGCCAACATATATACATATGTACATACATACATACATACACATATGTATATTCGTTTATCTATTTCAAGTGCACTTCAAAACTCAACATAATTGCAATCAAAGTTAAAATAACAATAATAACAACAACAACAAATGCAAAGTACAAGAGCGAGTAGTGTAAATATTGAGCTAAAAAATCGTAATTTATTTATATTGTGTTTGATACGCACCTAAACTTCAATTGCGAATGCGCGTGTATGTGTGTGTGCGTTGCAATTTGGTCAACGAAAAGGGTTACGAAGAGGTGACACAATTGTTGGGTTGTCGCACAATGCTAAAACTTACGGTTGCATAACACAAAACGCAAACAATAAAAGTCCGTTTGCTATTATTAGTTGTTGTTTTGTTTTTGTTTTTTTTTTCTGCAAATTTTCGTGACACAAATATGTTGCAAACAAAGGGTTGCACAAAGGATGCTGGCAATATTATTTCTTCACAATTGTTGGTGAGACACTTTTTGTTGTTGTTTTTGCTGATATTGTTTGCAGGCTTGCTTGCTTTAATTTTTTGTTTTTGTGAAAAAGGTTTTTGGTGGCAAGTTGGTAATCAATGATTTGTTGCTATTGACTTTTGCAACTTTTTTGTTTTTGAATTGAACAAAGCTTTCACGCTGTACAAGTTTTTAATATTTTTTAATGCAAAAAAAGTTTGGAATATTTTTTTTAATTTTTTTACGAAGCAAACTTGCTACTTTGAATATTAATTTTATTTTTTTTTTTGATATTTTTTAGCATAAATAATAAAAATTTTTAATTTTTAAAATATTTTTTTACTACGTAAAAGTTTTGAATGGTAATAATAGCTTGACACAGTTCCACGATTTGTTCGACTTTTAATATTTCTTTTTATTAAAAATTAAATGTTTGCATTTAGTTTTGAAATATTTTCACACAACTCAAATATTTGTGCTTCAGTTTCTTTGCACTTGCCTGCCGTCGGCTATATTTTCCGCGTTTACACTGCAGCGTTTTCACAAGCTGACACTTTACACGCCCGAAAGCAAATGTTTCCTTGCAAGGATATTTTCTTATCGATACTTTGCCGCCCACTTCAACTCGAATTGTCGTGTCTATTGCGCAAAAGTCGCAGCACTACATAAAAAATAACGGCTTAGCTCCACGACAATACATATTTATATGTGCACATATTAATATTTTTGGTGGTGGCGTCACCAATTCACTCTTGCCAATTGCGTGTCTGAAAAATGAACTTTAACGCCGGCGAATTGCGTTCACACGTCGGCTAAGTCGGTTAGTTGTTGGGAGTGTTATGCGTCCACCATCGACCAAAGTGCGTTCAAGTATAAAAATTTCAATTTGATTCTAAATAATTGGCCCGCAAATGGCGACTCGCGATGGCGTTGGATAAACTTTCATACACACAAACACATTCACACTCACACGAACACACACATACTCACATTGAGCAATAAGAAAATAATTGCCGTCCGCGACGCTGCTGCTGATGCTGCCGCTCAGCTTCAGTCAGCGGCGCAAGAAACACGGCTTTAACCGGTATTCATGCACATACTCTCCAATACTCAAACTCCCCAAACGCTGCCAACGCAGCAGCGAACGTCAACGTCGCTGTCAGCAGCATATTATTGGTATCCAAATTGATGTTGGATATGTGCGAGCGAGAGGCCTATACAGAACAGCAACTGCGCACATGCGCCCAACACGAGCAAGCGTTGGCAAGCACAGCCACCACAACACGTACCCACACACGCAAACGACGGCTCACTCACACGGAAAACAACCGCTATTGCGCTACTGCGACGGCATGAAATAGAGGCGGAGTCTCATTGGCGTTCACACCATTTGCCCAAGCAGCGCGCTGATTGTTTGCTGGCATAACCAAGCGCTCGTTCACGCTGTGTGTGTGTGTGTGCTAATACCGGTTCGTATATCCAAGCGCATACTCGCAATGGTGTGCGTGCTTATGGTGGTTGCGTTGCTGGCTGCCTTCCATTTTCAATATGGATGCCGCTGCTGAGCATCCATGCAGCTTTGACTTGACTTCACAGCAGGAACAGGTTTCTTTTTTTTCTGTTTCTTTTTTGGAGTAATTTCCTTAGATTGTAACATGTTTCTTTCTGGCTGACTCTTTGGGGTTTCTTGCTTCTGCCCAAATTGTTTTCGGCATTTTTGCTGCTATTATACACTTGTAAGCAGAAATGTACTACTTGGATACATATACATACATACATATGTATGTATGTACATAATTGGAATAAAAAGGCTACTTATTTCGCATTTCCCATTCTTTTTTTTCAATTTTAAATTGTTTTTGTGTTTCATTCAAAGTTAATTCAAATGCTTATGGAGAGGATATTATTATAAATGAGTTCAATGTTCACAAGAGATCAACTTTCTTTAATGCTAGCAAATTTAACGATTTGGATCCACCATCGTTGAATTGATGAGCTGCATATTTTGGTATTAGTTTTAGGTTGTGAATGTTAAAAAAAAAGAAAAGAAGACATGAACTCATAAAGAGCGCTAAAGTGAACAAAATATTACTTCAAATTCCGTAAGTAGTAAATTAGTGTCTCGAAAAATCGTATATCTGGCTCAGAACGCAACAAAATTACTCACCTTGTGCCAACGAAAATATTTCAAGAAGGTTCAGACCGTCTAAAACCAATATTAGTGTTGACAAAATTATAGCACGGAAGAGTTCAGCTGATGCTTTTAAGTCAGCCCGAGCAATTATGTTCGAAATTTATGAAGAATATGAAAATGTATAAGAATATTGAAAGCTTGTAGGAAGACGACTCAACGAAGGTCTACTTTTTGGACAAGTTAGTAGGTAAAAATCACTCTTGTCAAAACATCAGATTGAAATTCGACTGGTATTTGCAAGGATCCACCAGCACAATTTTGAAAGAAAGTGCTTTGAAAACAGGAAACCAAGAAAAAAAGGATGAGTCCAGAAGGAAAAACAATTGTATGTTATAACCAAGGTAAAGCGCTTAAACTTAGGTATGCAAAAAAAAAACAATAAAGCACGGTTGCGGAAGTATCTTGGTCTGGGTTGATTCAGTATTTGAGTATACTTTGAAAACTGTTTTCTTGGTTTTGTTCCGCTTCGAAGACTCGTTATAAAACTAATAAATTTTTTAGATATTAGGTGGAGTCTTCTGTCGGGAGCTCGCCACCAACTCCAGTTTCAGACTATCCTGACACAGTAGTTTCTTTCAAGCGGATGTGCCTGCCATCAAAGTAGCAATAGATGTACTGTTCTGAAATGCAGCTTCCTTCAAAGAGATATTCATACACTTCCATTGCCGAGCGGCTGTACTGGCTTTGAACTCGCTGACTGTGTGCTCAAAACTAATCAAAGATTGCATGACCTCCTTAGCAATAGCTTCAAGCTTGTTCCAAAGTGTAATGGTGCACGGTCACAGCGGAATCGCCGGAAAGTGGAAAACCGATTTCATGTCTTTTTGAGTTTAGGCGTTGGGCCTTAGGACCTCCAGAAAGCTCAGCAAGCGCTAATCAACAAATAGAAATTCTTCTGACCCGGAGTGCATTGAAAGAGGACCTCCGCATTACTGGCTCTTAGCAACATCAATACCGCCGCAATGGTGGGTGTTCTGACTAGACATTGGACTTGCGACTAAATCGCACGATCTTTGCCAATTGTATTGAGGCCAGCCAAGGGGGATAACTTTGGAGAACAACATAAATTTTGAAGAATAAATTATGAATTTTAATATTATAAACAAAGTCTTACTTTTTTTTGCTGACAGTGGTAAACTAACCCAATCTAAGTATTACAACAGCAAACCAGAAATGTGACTAATCGAAAATTTTGAATTAAGAAGAGATATAGTCTAAAAAAGCTCCAAAGCTCCTTTAGGCTGATATACCAAAACATCTATTCTTTATCCATTAAATATTGAGAACAAAAACTACAAAATTTTAATTTTAGCTTATTGCTATAACTTAGCTTCAATTACATAATGCAAATTAAAATGTTCACATTTAATCAAAAAAAAAAAAATAGAACCCAGCTAATTTGCTAAAATTTTATTGACCTACATCACAGCGGCAAACACGAACAGCCAGCTCATACATACATATGTACATACGTTTATGCATATAAATGCTTATAAAATGTAAACAAGATTTTAACCAACTCATTTTGAGTGACTTTTGAAATGCGACTTTTTGCGCATTTTTTTCTACTATTACTGTTGTTGTTGTGCTTAAGTTGGCTGTTGTGCTTTGCTATTTGCAAATATTAGCTATCGATTTCGAAAATAAACCATTAATGGTCACTTTTCTACATTTGCGTACTGCAAACACCTTCGAAAATGATATGCATAGCATAACACACATACATACATACATACATATGTTCCATGCATATAACTGTGAAATTCTTGACCTAAAGATAGTAAAGCATAGTACTTGCACTTTTTTACCAATTCATTGCGATCAGCATGATGCTTGCGCTTTTTACCAAAAAGCAACAAATATAACAACAACAACAATGCCAGTTTGATGTTATGAATTGTAAACCGGCGCGTCATACATATTTGTACATAGAAGCGGCACAAGGTGCGCGCACCCAGTGTAATGATGACGACCGCTTAGCGCCTGTTGCTGTTGTTGTTGTTGCTGTCGTTAAAATTGCGGTAATTGTGGTTATGCTAGGTCTACTGGCAAAGGCTGACAACAAGTGATTTCAATATTCATATTCATTCATGAATTCTCATTAAAATCAGATGAAATACTACGAAGTGAAATAGAGAGTACTCACACCGGTGCTGTAGATTAGCCGCGCCAAAGTCGACGAAATTCGAACGAAATAAAGTGGTGAATGAGTGAATGACCGGTGAAGCGGCGGCCAAGCGGTGGCCAAACGCGTTCGACCCACAACGCAATGAATTGCGAACAGCGTACCAAATGATAACAACAACACACACACACCTCTTTTTAGGTTTTTTACTGGCGTTGTTGTTGTAAAATAATAATAAAATTTTCAATTTACGCAAGTTCATTGTTGACAACAAAACTATCATATCACGCCTGCTGCTGCTGCTGCTGTTGTTGTTGTTGTGTCTGTCGAAGTGGCCATCTGCCGCGCTATGTGAGTAGACGTACATACATCTGTTTTGTTTTTGTTGTATGTTGTTGGCTTTTGCTATTTGGCAGCAACGTCATCGTAGTTGCCGCTTATGACGTTCAGAATTGTAGTCAACGTTGTTGTTGTTGGCATACTATAAACATAACTTTTTATGTTTATTTTGGTTAATAATTACGTCCCAAAAATGTTTGCTGTCAGTTGGTAGTAACTGGTAGCAATTGTCGATAAGCACACACTGTACAGAGGTTGCCACACAGCAGTATTTTTTAAATATAATTTTCAATAATACTTATTTCCATCTATGGTGAATAATTTTACTATTCGTCTTAAGAGAAGCTTAAGAAAATCAGCTGATTCAGTTTTTCGACAATAGAAACAAGGGTTTCTATGGGCGCTATGAAATTATCTTCTAAATGGCAATAAGTTAACCAGTTATGAAATAAGACGGTGCAAATTTGACTCATTTTGCAACAGTATATCTCTACTAAATAAAAAGTTGTAATTAATTGATTTATTTTTACTACATCTAATATAAAAAGTACCAGAATCGAAATGTAAGTAAATATGAAAAGAAAAATGGCAACAGTGTAAACTTGATAGACTCTATCATTTCGTTTTTAGCTGGTACAAAGTTCGCCGTGTCAACTAGTTAAGTATCCATTTATAAAAACCCGCTCCATATTGGATGCAAAAAACAGTCAAAAACTAGAAAAAAAGAAAAATGGCAACAGTGTAAACTTACTGGACGCAATAATTACTTTATTAGCCGTTACAAAGTACGCCGTGTCAAATTTTTTTAAGGGTTAGGCTAAAATACGATTTTCAAAACATCTATTTTTGTTTGCTTAAAGTAAATTATGTCTTGCTAAAACATTATTAAATTATTAGAGTAGTGAGAAAACAAGAAAATAGTCAACAGTGTTCACCTGCTAGTCAGCTTTAGAACGAAAAACTTGTATTTGTTGAAATCCCGTCATTATTTTGTATCAGATAAAATATTTTTTTAGAATGACAATCGCGCGACGAAGCGCTTTCAAAAAGTGGATTCCGAAGAATATTGCAATAAGCGCCGTTTTGGAATGGAATAAAAATAAAATGATTGTCTACACTGAAATACAAATTTAATTAAAACTGAAGGAAAAAATTCGATTATTTTTTCCACACCCATAAAATAAATCAAATTAGTTCAAAATAATCCAATTATTGAGAGCTACAGGTTATCATGACACCTTAGAAGATTTATAGGGGCTTTCGGTTACCCCTATTACGACTTAATAGTAAGACTTTAGATAAAAAATTTCAAGTCGCATATTCAACTGAGTAGGTTACAGCTTATCTAAAGTTATCTGCGCTTAAAAAAATTCTAGAGCTTGACTAAATATTCTAGACTAAATAGATATTGACTCTTAACAAGTCCTCAGATCACAATAGAACATAGGTCCCGGTGCAAACCTCATGCAATTTCTAACAAATCCTCTAACATTCTTGAAAATTAACTGCAGAAATCGTTGAAATTACAAATTTAGCAAACCATATTTAAAAGCGCACGTTTTCTAAAAGCAGTGCTATTTATTTTTTGGTTGTGATTTGAGCAAAATATAGCTAACAAAAGCTTTATTTAAACTTACATAACAGTCACTATAGCATGATACCCTGTGCCAGATATTTAGAACCCCAAAGCCGGTCAGTAGACCAACTCACGTCAGTTTTCCATGTCATCATAGAAATTTTGAAGGTCTCCACTGTTGTGTACTGCTATTGTTGTTATTGTTACTATTCTTTTTTTTTTGGTATTTCATTACAATAACGCCAATGATGACTTTAGTTGTGCTGATGACTGTGTTGCTTTCGCACAAAACCACCTGACTGGTGGTGACGATGGCACAATTTAACGGTGACTTTGCCACACCAACACGCCAAAACAACAATAACAACAGCTAAAGGTCGAAAAGCGAAAATGTAAAACACTTTTAGTTTCCAAAACACACACACACAAAATAGCAACAAAAATATTTAGTGTTACATTTACAAATGCAACTCATTAAAAGCCACGCACTATCATCATTACGAATCAAAAGCAACAAAAAATTACTAAATAAAAATATTGCAAATGGTGAATGAGCCAACTTCATTTTATTGGGGCAACAAATGCCATGCAGAAAAGTGAGCGGATTTGAAGTGAATGAGCGAAAAACGTTTCAATGGCAATCACCGGCGCATACCAACAAGTGTTGCGGCGGCAACAACAACATGTGCGTTTTCAATAGTTATTAGACACTTTTCAGCGCTCGTCTGAGCGTAGCGGCTTTTGATTTGTTTTCAACACCGGAAATTGCGCTGTAACGCTTTGCAGCGGCAGCAAGCGCGCAGAGCGTGCAGCGAAGAAACGCAACTCGGCCGCCATCTCGTCAACCTCAGCGACCGACATTGCAGCAGCCGGCATTTTGTCTGCTTGGTGGCTCTTTCATTTGCCGACCGACCGACATTTGCAGCTAATTGAGTTGTAATTATGCCGCGCATGCGCACTTTGAATGTCAGAATACAGGCTTTTTAGTATCTGCTACAGTTGAAACAAAGCGTTTGCAACAAAAAAAAGAAAACAAACAAAAAGAAATGCGTACAACAAAAGTGTTTTTTCCCATCACTGCACGGCTTAGCAACTATCGTATTTATATATATATTTGCCTTTGTTTTTGTATAATTTTTAAGATATGTGTATTCACATGCCTTTTTGTTGCCGACTTCAGTTTACAACAAACACATGAACTACACACAGCTTCAAAAGTCTGCAATTGAGCTTAATGATTGCCGCGCAGACGCAGTCGGTTGGGCTCTACGGCGGCGGTGCGTTGGCCTATTAAGTTTCGTAGCCATTTTTTCGTCTTCTATATCTCGCGTTTCCACTTTGTGTTGTTGTTGGCAAGTTGGCAAGCCAATTGGATTTTTTCTTGATTTTTTAATTTTTTTTTTTTTAATTTTTTTTTTAATTTCCTTAAAATTTTTTGTTTTATTTTTTTTTAATTCGTTTTTTATCTTTTTCAATTCTTCGTTTTGGTTATATTGTACTTGTATGTATCACTTATTTTCTGTTTCTTTTTTTCAATTTAAAAATACGCTTATTTTATATAATTGGCTTAATTAAAATTGATTTGATAATAAACAAAAAAGAAAGAAATTGAATTGAAAATTTTATAATTGCACTTGAATGGGTGGTGGTGAGTGGCTATTTGGCGCACTCATTATTTTCAATTCGAAATGGGTTAATAATATGGCAGCATTATTAGCTGTACATACATATATCTACAAAAATGTATTTATATACGTATGTATGTATGTATAGGAATGTCTTGTGGATTTGTGGGAAATATGTAAATGCTTTTACAAATCTACTTAGTAACTCTTGTGCAGGATATGACTTGATTTCGGAAGTTCAAATTACCCACTGGGCAGAGTGTTGGTTAGCTTGTAATGGCTTTAAATAACTGTATTTGAGAATTGAAGGTAATAATGTAGGAAAACATGACTGTAGTGTCTTAGCGGGAGCTTAGATGGATTTTAATGACAATTTCATCACAGTTAAGGTCCGAAAAAGGAACAAAAAAACATATTGCAGATGTATGTCTGGTGTTTCTATGACAATAGAAGTGTTATATCGGTGTTAGTTGCCTCGAAACAAGAAACGCATTTAACGATAATTTTTTCTTTTCATAATTACACTTAAAAACATACAAACTACATACTAAAGATACATTTTTGCAAGTTTCGAAGACTAAAACTTTTCGAAGAAATCAAGGGAACTAGAATTAAAAATACAATCTCTAAATGATGGAAATTTTGTTAGCTTAGAACTTGAGATTTATATAAAACTGTTGACTTAATTAGAAGTAGATATCCCAACGATTTTCAAGATGATTAGAGAAAATGTATATATCTTCTTCTTCTTCTTCTTAATTGGCGTAGACACCGCCTACGCGATTATAGCCGAGTTAACAACAGCGCGCCAGGTAGCCTAAGAACATTCGTTCGAAGGCGAGCTAAAGTGAGAAGGCGAAACATCCCCTACATAGGGTTGTGCGCTGGGTTTGGGACCCGCCACGTAAAAATCGGTACCAATGAAAAAGACAATGTATATATCACAATTGAAAAAAATGAAATCAAAAAAATTAAAAAACAGAGTCGAGTGCACACGACTGACTGCAGTGAAGTTTGAATAGCTAGAATTAAGCAGATTGTATTTTTCACTCAGATATTAAGGGCTACGCTTAGTGTGACAACCCAAAAGAGCTGATCTTAGGGCAATAAAAAAAAATGCTGTGTCAATTATTGAAATTTTAATGATATATTTACGCCATATATATTTTTAGGAACACACTATTCGAAAAAAAATTTAATATTTTTCGAGTTACACGCGACATCCAACGGCACTAAAAAAGGTCCTTCACTGCTGTAGCGATTTCGTGCTTATGAGTGAATGCAACCTAAAAAAACATTCTCGACCAGAAACTATTGTCCGTAAAATGATCTACGATCGAAAAGGAATTCAAAATTGGCAAGATAGCGGTGTTTATAAAAAATTTTAATTTTAACATAAATTTTAGTATTTTTTGTCATACACTTTATAGAGCTAACTGTATAACTCATAAACTGGTTCAGATATTAATTTAAATTTTTAGTAGCTTATTTTTGAAGGTATAGACTATCGATATATAAATATAAAAGAATAAAAAATAAGTATATATATTTGAGCGGAATATCACAAAAAAGCATGAGCTTTGTCGATACTGATGAGCATTTTTGGTACAAATGCAAATGGATGAATTAATGGATGAAAAGGATTTTTGGTACAATGATTATCAATATCAAGACTGTCTATATAGCTAAAGCTATTAAAATTAAGTGTGGAGTTCATTTAGAGCAAGGCGAAGAAGGTATTTTCAAATGTTATAACAATTATATCAATTCGCAGAAGATAATCTGAAATTAAATAAAATGTTCAGAGTTTCATTTTTAGAGGATTTCTATTTTCGATAGACAAAAAATGTTCTATAAGATCATATAATATTATAATCAATACTGTGATCATAATCATTACATGATCTTATAGAACTTTTTTCGTTTATCAAAAATAGAAATTCTCTCCATAATTCTCACTCTCCACGCAGCTGCTAAGAAGTTTTAGCTGACTTAACAAGGAATGTATGTACAACATTATGTCTTTTCAAACAATTTCACTAACTGATGTCAATAAACTTCTTTAAAACTGCCGTTGCGTAAAACTTAAGTTATGTAACTTAAAAACAAAAATCCACGAAATCTCACAACGTAACATAATTAACAATAAGAGCATTTCTTGGTCACATGTGAGTAGTATATATAGTATGTATGTATGCTAGTAGTTATTAAATAATATATATGTGTAGAAAAATACATACATACATACATACCTGTTTATGGTATATGCGATACAATGTAATTGTAATGTGAATTCATCAAGCAAAGTCGGCAAAAGTCACCGAAAATCAACAAATAAACTGACAGAAAACCAGATAACAACAACAAAAACTAAACACGTAGCTGCTGTTATTTTTTGTATTGGATATCCGTTAATCAGCTTCAGTTGACAATGCGTTGAGGTATTGGTAACACGCTTATTATTGCTATTTCTTCATTTATTTCACTTTATTTTGTTGGTATGAACTTTTTGTTGTTGCACACAAATACAGCACGTCAAAAGTAAAATGGAGCCCAACAGCGTACAAATAAATAAAAATTGAAATGACAACAACAAACACATTTATTTACAAAAAATGGACACATACGTAATCAGATTTATGGTGATACACCTTTATCGCACATACAAACAAACCGAAATATCATATACATATGTACATATGTATATATGTACGTACAGCTTTACGTCACTTATTTATATATTTTTGTACGTGTGAACATTTTCTATGAGCCAGCGGCGTGTCCACTGATTACAACAAAAACAAATACATTAAACAGCAGCACTATTTTGTAATAACAATAATAATAACAACAACAATGGCTATATCGCTTGCGGGCATTTAGTGAGCTTGTAGCCAAAAGCGAATCGAAAACAAATACGTATTGATTACAATTGAAAAAAGTCAACACAATCAAATCGCATCAAATCAACACGGCTCAAATTGAAGCGAATCAAATGAAGCTGAGACGAGTGATTTCAATCGGAGCAAAACGAAGTGGCAGTCGAATAATATTACAAAAAAAAACAAACGGCTCTTAACTATATATATAACAAATAGCCGCCAGTATTGAAGCGCTGCCAATATATAGTAAAAAACCAGTTGAAGAGTTAAAAAAAAAATTAAAATTTATTAAAAATGAAAAAAAAAGAAAAAAATTAAAAAATTGAAAAAAATATAAAAATAAAAAATTAAAAAATTAAAATATAAAAAAATTATAAAAAATAAAAAAATTTAAAAAAAATTATAAAAAATAAAAAAAATTTAATAAAAAAATATAAAAATTTGAAAAAATATTTGAAAAAAAAAAAAGTTTGAAAAATATGAAATAAAAATTTAAAAATATTATATAAAAAAAAGAAAAAAACGTTAACTTCGTTTGCATCGCAGCTCTAATGTCCTACGCAAATGCAAAAGTGTGCATACAACAACATGATTTCGATCGGAGCACTATAAATCTGAACAATTTGTTCGGAGATTACATATAGTATAACTTTGCTTTGAACAACTTTCGTGAAGATATCTTGTCAAATAAAGTCAAGTTTCTAAGATCGTGATTTTGATTGATCAGTTTGTATGACAGCTACATATATGCTGTAGTGTTCCGATGTGAACAGTTTCTTCGGAGATTGCATCATTCCCTTGAACAATAATCCATGCCAAATTTCGTGAAGATATCTTGTCAAATAAAAAAGTTTTTCATACAAGAACTTGATTTTGTTCGAGCAGTTTGTATGGCAGCCATACGCTATAGCGGTACGATATCGGCGATTCCGACAAATGAGCAGCTCCTAGGAGAGAAAAGAACGTGTGCAAAATTTTTGATCAATATCTCAAACACTGAAGGACTAATCCACGTATATACAGAAGGATATGGCTAAATCGACTCAGCTCGTAATGCTCAACATTTAAATATACATATATTTTTGGGGTCTCCGACATTTCCTTCTAGGTGTTCCAAACTTCTTTGGTAAACTATATATATCATGTTCAGTGCATAAAAATATTAATAGAAATAAACAATGCGTTAACCAAGTTTGGCAAAGCGACTGCAAACCTGAAATTGAGGCAGCTGATATGGATCCACGAGCAGAAAACAAAAATTTTATTTACAAAATACACATCCATATTTATACATATGTACATACATACATATGTATGTATGCCTCACCTGCTGCGAATTATGTAAAAGAATATTTTGATTTTCCCCTTCTTTTTCATATGTTTTGCTATTACCAAATGGTAAAATAAAAAATCAAAAAAAAAACGTCTCGTCATTCGGCGGTAAGTTGAAGAACTCTAAAATCGTTAGAAGACAAAAGCTAAGGAAACAAGTTGCTGATGAGGGTATTCACCGAATGCAAAAACAAAGTTATAATAATAACGAAATAAGAAATAAAATTAAATAAATAAAACAGAAACCGTTAAATACGCAGAAAAGGTTGCCAAGAACTGTTCGGTAAGTATGAAATATAGTATATAGTACACAAAATTCATATCGGCACTCGATAAAAGAGACTGTAGGAACATGATGGTAATACTAACTGGTCACAGTCCGCAGGATGGGCCTGACAGAACCAGACTGCAAGAAAAATCTAGAGCAAAGCACCAGGGAAACAATGGAGCATCTCTTGTGCACTTGTGCCACATTGGCAAAGACTACGCTGTAAGTGACTGGTTTCCCCACGGTATGATACACTAGAGGAGGTACATACGTATCGATAGTGAGGCCGCAGAGTATGTTAAAATTCACGTCAAGCGACTACTCCTCTTGGACCTAACAACTGAACGCAAAAGATTTGGTATCACAAAGGACCAAACTGATCTACGCGTGGCTTATTGGCCTACCAGATTAACCTAACCTAACTTAAATATACTACATATACACAGGGTTGAAAGAAAACCCGAGTCTTGGGGTAAAAAGGTGGGTGGGCCCTTCGTTACAGGAATGTATCGATATAGGGATAGATTATAACTTCGAAGTCGTAGGTAATTTTGTCTATCTTGGAACCAGTATTAACAGCAACAACAATGGCAGCCTCGAAATCCAACGCAGAATAACTCTTGCCAACAGGTGCTACTTCGGACTGAGTAGACAATTGATTGATCTCGATAAACAAAGACCAACTTTTCAAATCCTCAACATCCGCAACCTGGTAATTGGTACAGAGACAAGAACAATGACAACATCTGTTGAGTCGGTGTACGAGTTGCCGAGAGAAAGGCTTTGCGGAAGATTCAGTGGCTACGCTGCCTAGGTCATGTCGTCCGAGTGGAAAAAAACACTCCAGATCTGAGATTATTCGAAAGAATACCCGCCGGGGGAAGCAGAGGAAGTGGAAGACCTCCACTCTGTTGGAAAGACCAGATGGAGAAAGACCTGGCTACACTTGGAATCTTCGATTGGCACCAAACAGCAAAAAGAAAGAGCGACTGGCGCACTATTGTAAACTCGGCTATAAGAGCGTAAGCGGTGTCTACGCTAAAAAAGATGGAGATTCAAGAAAACGAATTTGATAATAATTCTTTTATTTTTTTTTATATTTAAATTCACCAATGGCAACTCATGTCCATCTCACAACTTACCATTTTTTAATGTTTTTTGGTTTTACCCATAAAGTTTATTTAAGCTGCAGAAGACGTTTGATGAAGTGAAGTATGAGAAGAAGAAACTCGAATTTCACGTTTGTTTGCGTCGATAGACACGTTTTTACTTGCCGCCGCTGCTGCGCACATAAGCATTTATTGGATGCGCTTAATTAAGAGGATTTTCGTAATATAAGTTTTTCTCAAAAAAAAAATTGTCTATACAGGTATGTATGTATGTATGTATGTATATACTTTGAAGCGAATTCTAAATGTGACGACGGATTGTGAAATATTTATTAAATGGTTACTGAAGTGTCAAAGAAACGTTTCATGGTGTTGGTATTTTTTGTTTGTTTCGAGCCGGAATCGATGCTCTCTTAGGTTGTTGTTAGTGCTGATCCAGCGTTGATGCAACATGAATTCAATACAGCGAGTTATCAGTTTGAGAATACAGTAAGACGATTATGTAGTATTACATAAATTTATTACATGCTTCATGGTGGATTTTCAGATTCAGCGAAACGAACAGCTCTTTATGTTTTGAGTTCGAAATTCAGAATATTGACTTGAATATGTATCTATAGGTTCAACTTAACTTCCAGCAACTTAACTCAAAGGGTAAATTGTGTTTCTTCTTTCTTATTGGCGCCCAGGTTATAGCCGAGTTTTCAACAGCAAGACAGTTGATCTTCCTTTTCTGGTTTGACGTCAAATGAAGATTCCAATTGTAGCCAGGTCCTTCTCCACCTAATCTCCCCAACGGAATAGAGGTCTTCCTCTTCCTCCGATTCTCCCGGCAAGTACTGCGTCGAACACTCTCAGAGCTGGAACGTTTTCAACCATTCGAACGATAGTGACCTAAACAGCGGGGCCGGTGTCTCTTGATTCGCTGAACTACAAATATGTCAATGTCGCCGTATATCTCATACAGCTCATCGTTCCATCAAAGGCGGCATTCGCCGTGCCAATGCGCAAAGGCCCATAAATATTTCGCAGAACCTTCCTCCCGAAAACTCGTAACTTCGAATCATCAGATGATGTCATCGTCCATGCCTCGGCACTGTGCCGGATAGGACTTTACTTCACAATTGTTTACTCAGCCCGAAGTAGCACATGTTAGCAAGTGTTATTCTGCGTTGAATTTCGAGGCTGACATTGTTGTTGGTGTCAATGCTGCTTCCAAGATAGACAAAGTTATCTACAACTTCGAAGTTATAACTGCCAATAGTTCCGTAAAAGCCAAGTGGCGAGTGCGTCCACTGTTTCTTCGATGGCATTAGGTATTTCTTCTCGCCCTCGTTCACTACTATACCCACTTGCTTCGCTTCTTTGTCCAATCTGGAGAAAGCAGAACTAACGGCGCGGTTGTTAAGGCCAATCATATCGATGTCATCGCCTTGTAGAAGGTTGTACTCGATTCAGCTCTGCAGCTCGAAATATTTTCTTCAGCAGTAGATTGAAAAAGTCGCATGATAGGGAGTCGCCTTGCATGAAACCTCGTTTGGTATCGAACGGCTCGGAGAGGTTCTTCTTGTTCCTGACGGAGCTTTTGGTGTTGTTCAACGTCAGTTTACACCGTAATTCAGACATCGCGGCATTGTGAAAATAACGTCGAAACTGTTCAACAACCTAAAGAATAGCGCTAAAAAAGTCAGTTGAAACCTATAGAGTCAAATTTCGCTTAAAGCATTAAAGACTCTGTTGTTGTTGTCGTTTTTGTTGTTGTAGCGAATAGACAGTCCTTGGCCGGATAAAAATCGGGGTCCACTCCGGTTACTTGGACCCGGCTGTCGTGGAAACGGCACTGTAGACTCGAATTCTTTACCAAAGCTTAGATATAAGTGTATGTAAAATTGGATTGGCTCGAAAAGAGCCTATTTTGAAAGCGATAATAAAGCGTTTTTAATAAATATATGTGAATAAATGTGAATATGTTAACAGTCCGGGTCAAATTTGGTCAGAAACATTATTTTTAACTCTCTTCAAAGTAATCTCAGGATTTTTCAAGGATTGGAAGAACATTTTTTGGATAATAAGGATTTTTTATTAAAATATGTGAATATGTCCGGGTCAAATTTGATCAGGTGGCAAACTGCGGAACACTATTTGTAACTGTCTTCAAAGTACTCTTAAGATTTTTTAAAAAATCGGAAGAACATATTTCAGATAATAAAATATGTGAAAATGTTATCAGTCCGGGTCAAATTTGATTTTGATGGTAAATTGGGAAACAGTATTTTTCACTAATTTTAAAGTGGTTTTAATATTTTTTAAGGGATTGGAAGAACGTATTTCAGACTAATTTGAATAAATAATATCGGAAAAGTTACAAATTCAAATTTTGAGTTGGAATAATCTATTACTTTCGAAGCTCAACGGCACGAAAGAGTTTTAAAAATAGTATTTAGAACACAACCACTTTTCCAGTCAGTGCAGCAACTAACTGTAACAGAATTTAAAAAACAATTATTTAAAAAATATTAACTAAATTTTATATAAATTTTAGGAAACTGCAGGCTCTTACCAAATCCAATTGAAAACATTGCCGTACACGTGACGTGAGAGTTTTTTAATTAATATTATTATTGATTTTTTTTTGTTTTTCAATGGAAAAAAATTATACAAATCATTTCGAGTTGCGAGAAAGACTCACGGGGTCGATCAATTCGGCTTCCTACACTTGCAACCAACAAAATGACATTTCTCAATCGTATTTCACTTATGTAGCAAATCATTTATAAGACGAGAAATATCGAAATCATTAATGTCAATTCATGGATGACAAACGCTAATGAAGCCCTAAAGTTCCAACATACTAATATAGTTGCATTTGACAAGTCACATGCAAGCAGAGAAATTTGAATTTACTTTCTTTGAAAAAAAAAAAAACAAAAAAAAAAGAAACAAAAACGAAGCAAAAACAATTGAGTGCAAGTAACAACTCTATTGACGATACAAAAAAGGCTGACATTTTCTCGGCAAAAAAAAAAAAAAAACAAAAAAAAAAAACTTAAATAATTGAATAAAGTGAGTGACTGCTACTATTTGCTGTTGCTTGCATTGTGACGCGCTAAAGGAAGTGAACACGATTAGCCATCGGTGCCATCGGGTATTGACTGTCGCATATCAACGCGCTGCCATTGGCCAGTTGTTATGCGGCGGCACAAAAGGTGTGAAAAATGCAGTTGCATATACATGTATATGTATGTAAGTACATGTGTGTGTGTATATATTCACGCTTGCATTCGCATTTGAGCGTATACGAATTCCCTGCTGCATTAAATGTTAAATGATTTAACAAAATTTTTCCAATTTTGATTTAATTTTTTTTGTTCATTTCATTTCATTTCTTTCAACTTCATTACATATAGTAGTACGATAGTTAAGCACATTAATATGTATAGTGCTCGTATATTGGTAATTTCGAACTGTGCGGCGCACAAAAACACAAAAGTCGAGAATTAAAGATTCAAAAATGACTTTCATTTATTGCAGCGGTGGCAAACACACATACATACACACATATACATATGTATATAAGGTACGACAAACGCCTGGTGGGATGCTGCCTGTTGTTGTTGGTGCGCTGTGCAGTTGAGAAATTGGAAATTATTGTTGGAAAATGCAGCAGAACCAGCAGCTTAGTTATCAACACATATTTTAGCAGCACATAATCGTAACTGATATCCATGGATTGTGAGATTGTGGGATTGTTGTCCAGCGAATGTGTGCAGCATACCATAAGTTTGTTTGTATGCCATTGTCGATTGTTAGAATATGCGTGAGAGAATGCAGCAGGCGGCATAATGGTCGAGGGTCAGCGTTAAGCGTGTAGTTTACAATAAAAATTAATGATCTTAATAAAAATTTAATATTGAAAAAATTTGAAAAATATTCTATAGACAAAGGCCGCACGAACACCATGGGGAATAGTGGCAGGGTAGTGGAAAGAAATTCTAAAATATTAACGTTCGGCAGTGGTGGTGAACAAAATGGCGGCTGCATGGCATAGAATAAATATATATGTATGTGTGTATGTATGTATATAAAGGAAAACAGTGAAACACAATGCATGGATATCAGAATATGTGCTGCTAAGGTATAACTTGGAAACTTATGTATGTATGTATGTATGTGCTGCTAAAATATGTATTTTAAATATATTGATAGGAATATATTCTGCAAAAATATGTATGTATGTATACTATACATACATATTAAGTGTAACCATTTTTTAAATATAATTATTATCGATAAACCTCAAAAGTGCCTAATTCATTGAACTCATACTATTATTATTTGTTATTATGTTTGTTTAAGCCCTTAAGCAGGTTAAGCAGAACTTTTGTACAGCTTCAAGTTTGAAAAAAAAAAAACATATTGAACCGTTAATCATGAAATTAACTTTACCAGCCTGATTTTTTTGCGGAATAAACTGTAATTATTTTATATTAGAAGTACTAAATTCTATAATCACAAAGTTTTCCCGTAAAAATTTTAAGTCCGTGGTGATGGCAGAGTTGCAATTTAGTTAAAAAATTCATAGGAACAAGGAAAAAAGTTAACTTCGACTGCAACAAAGCCATAATGCACTTCACAGGTGCATTTCTTACAGCATTAAAGTGTATAAATAGACCTCTATCTTGATTTTGAACAATCAGTTTGTATGACAGCTATATGCTATAGTGGTCCGATCTTAACAATTTCGTTGGACATTGCACAATTGTCTTCGACAATAAATCGTACCAAAATTTCTCGTCAAATGACAAAGCAAGCCATACAATCACTTCATGCCGATTGTTCAGTTTGTATGGTAGCTATACGTTATAGTAGTTCGATCGAAAAAATTTGTCCGGAGTTTGTGGCGTTGCCTTGAAAAAATTATTTATGCAAAATTTCGTAAAGATATCTCATTAAATAAAAATATTTTCCATACCAAAATTTGATTTTGATGGGTCCATTTGTATGGCAGCTATATGCAATAGTGGTCAAGTAACGACGATTTTGACAAATGGGCAGCTTTATGGGGAGAAAAGAACATGAGCAAAAATCGATATCTCAAAAACTGAGAAGAGCTAGAGCTAGCTAAATCGATGCAGAATGACATGCTTATCTTTTGAATATATACTTTATAGGTCTGCAACGTTTTCCTCTGGTGGAGAAAAGTTTACTGAGCGCCCTTTACTTGGAAGTGGCCAGAAACGAATCTTTTACATATGGTTCAAGCAGCTCACGACTTCCGGTCTTAGACCAAGAATCTTCTGGGTAGCCAAAAAACATCCGTTTGAAGGCGGGCTGAGGTTAGAAAGCGAACCATCCCTTCCCAGGATTGTGAGTGGGTTTGGGACCCGGGAGGTAAAAAATGCTCCCTAAGAAAAGGAGCAATAGCCGCTGTTATAAACTGGGCTATAATAACCGCGTAGCCGATGTCTACGCCAATAAAGAAGAAATTATATTAAACTATTAACATTTTCACAAACTTTGCCTTTAGACATGGTCACTGAAATAAATTTTTTTCCTGATAACATTCATTTTTCACTTACTTCGTTTTTCCTAATCAAATATATTTCACTTATTTAACCAAATATTCAAACAAATGTATCGTATCACCTTTATATGCCCGCAACACCCACCATTTTGGTAAATCGCCTACCCACAGAGGACATTTGACACGAACCAATTGACACTAAGGCCCCAGCAGTTAGCACACGAGGCTGCCGCTTGCCTCACAAGTCATTGTCCAATCAAAGCTTATTAGATCACGAAAAGCAAATAGGGAAAGGCAAATGCAAATAAAATTAGGTTAAATATCAAACGGAATATCAAATACTCGTGTTATTTGTATTTGCACAAGTTGTGTGTGTCGAAAAAGTGCCGATTTACCATTCCAACACCCCTTCGTGTCACGACCGCCATCTTGCCTAGCTACTAGCTTAGTAAGCAGCAGGCGCAAGCACAAAAGCAAACCATGTGTAATAGATACTTTCATAGATAGCATTTATGGGTGAGCGGTATTTGGGTGCTTTGTGCAAAGCAAACATGTCCGAGCCATGTTTTGGCATGGCAGGCAGTTCGGCCGATTTTGTGGGGTGCAAATAAGGTTTCGTGCGTTTTAGGAACAAACAAAAAAAAAACTTGTCTAAATTAAACAAAAGAAGTTACATATCCATGTATCGTGGATATATGCCACATGCCAAATAATCCAATATATTCATTTGATACATATGTGAGTGTCTGTGTGTGTAGTGGTGTGTGTGTAAAAGACATGGGCAAACATATGCTTAGCTTTTATGCCTCCCCATGACGTTTGGAAGGGTGTCAGATGCAGTTATAGTGGCACAGTGCTGCAGCGCTGATGTTTTGGAAAGCAAAAATTGTTGTGCTGTATTTGTGGGCTACAAAAAGACGTTAATGGAAAATCTAAGAGGCTCTTCTAAGAAGTTGAGAAATGAAATCAAAAGTTATTTGTAGCAATAAATATAATTATATAACTTTTGTGAATGTTTTTAGATAATATTTTTTTCATCGCTCGAATTTGCATTGGCCGATAATTTTATCTCATAAAAGTTCTACCTAATTTGGGAAGACCCACAAACTTCTGCCATGTTAAATATAAAAAGCTTATTTGTGGGGAATGTGAAAGCTTTTAGGCTTTTGTGAAAGCTTGTAGACTTTTGTGAAAGCTTGTAGGCTTTTGTGAAAGCTTGTAGACTTTTGTGAAAGCTGTTAAAACGTCTTTAAATCTCATTCTCATTGAGCGATATTCTTATCTGATGATGCAGAACTTATTGATGAAATACATGAGAGCTTTTGTGAAAGCTGTTAGAAGCTAAAAGCTTTTTAAGAATTTTGTAACGTGAAACGTAATTTTTAATTTCGTTTTTGAACTGAAAAAATAATACCACTAAATGTTATATACTATTTTGGACCATATTTAGAAAAACTATATTTCCTTGGTTAATGCTTATAATAATAATTTTCGTATTAAATTTTTTTCATTAATCAACAAAATAATCCCATGGACATTACAGTATAACATGCTTATTTGAGAAAAATATGATAGTTTTCGGAGTTCTGTAAAAGCTGTTAAAAGCTTGAAGGCTTTTAAAAACGTCTTTAGATATTTTTTTAATGTAATTTTTCTCAATAAGCGCTATTTTGGCTATTTAAACAAAAAAATTCTTTACAGACTTCGTGAAATTTTTCAGAACAAAATAGTCTTACATAAAGAAGTTTTTTGATACAGAGTTTTTCTTTTGTAGAAGGAGCGACAGCTATTAAAAGAAAAGAAACTTCATGAAAGTTGTTTTGAACTATCTGCTCATAAATTGATAATTTTAGTATATTTTTTTATAGATACAACTAAATATTCCTTAGAAGCGAACTTATGCGAAGACTTTGGAAAATATTTGAAAAAATAAATAATTTTTTTTAGACCCCGAATTGATTTCTGAGGTACAAAACTTTAACTCAGACTGCGTCAACACATTTCCGAGCCTTTCAGGAGCATTGAAATTGTTGAACTATTTATATTAGAATTTTCAACTGCTCTATACTTTCAAAACTAAAGCACTGTGCCCTCAACGCTAGCACGAATTTCGGACGCACATTGCAGACATAGGCCAAAGTAGCATAACGTTGCTGCCGCGGTTCGTTGAGAACGAGGCAATAGCAACTTTTTTGGCAAATCATCTTGCGATCATTTCTCAAAACGGCTCTATGCGGCTGTCGTTGCTACCAAAAGACACACACATACACACATACACGCGCGCGCTAATACAAAATTGAACAAAAAGAAAAGTTGGAAACTAGATGCCCAAGAAATAGAGAATTCAGCACAGCAGGCGGTAGTGGCAGTTCGCTTGCTAAGCACCGGCAGCGCAACTGGCACGCACACCGCCAGCACTCGGCAGTCGGCAGTCAGCGAGGCGAACCTGACATGGGTGGTGCAGGCAGGCTGCCTTTAACAATAGGGAGCAATCGATACTGCCACTGGGCGCTGAATGCCTGCACGCCCGCGCGTCGGCACGCAAGACTGCCCCGGCTCCACACTCACCATGCCGCTGCTCTATTGCAACGCTGCTGATAAAGTTTGATGAGTGCGTGCATGTCAAGTCAAAGAAAACACAACAAAAAAAACCCTATCGACGGAAACACAAACAAAAAACAGTTAGAAAGTATATGTGAACATATATTAGTAATATGGGTAGCAGTAGGCTCTACGCTTTTAATGGAACCACCCACTGGCGCAGAAAGCAGAAAAAAAAGGAAGAAATAAATTAGAATGTGTTTTGGTAATGGAATTTCACGAAATTATATTTGATACGCAATTATTTTTGATTGGTGAAAAAAATAACAACAAAAACACAAAAAAATAACAACACAAAAAAAACAACAAAAACAAAAAATAGCTACAAAAACAAAAAAACAACAACAAAAACAAAGAAAAATAACAACACACAAAAAAAAATCAAAAATCCGCTGAATCTAGACAACCGCACGAACCAAACGCTGATAAAACCAACACCATCATATAGGGAGCTTGTTGTATGTGGGTCGAACAGGCGCGTGGCACCTTAAACCTCACACGACAGCACGAGCCTCCGCTGCGGACCAAGGCAACTTATAAAAAAAGCTCATTTTTCTTTAATTTACGTGCCTGTCAACTCAAAACGCCTGCTGTCATTTATTTTCCACAACGCCACCGAGGAATACGACCAACTCCGACAGCTTTACATGCCAGCCGGTGTGAGCTTGGGGGTGTAAAAACAGGCGGGCAGGCTGGCCAGATGCGGCATTTGATTGGTGCTCCTTTGCGCCGGGAAGGGAGTGAAGCACGATTTATCGCTGCGTACGGCTGAATGCTGCTTAATATGCGAGATTTACGCCATTTTCTTAAATCGAAAAAGAAACTTGTGTTCTGCTTGTGATGGCACTCACATATGTATGTATGTACATATGTGAGCATTTGGCGATATCAAATGGTAATGTGGTGAGCCAGCGAAAGTTCTTATCAAAGGATGAAAGGACAAAAGGAAATGAGCCGAAGCTTATAAGATGGATCACTTGGGAGCAGCTGTGCTGGAGACACGTGTGTAGACAACAACAAAGGCTTTTTAAATATGCATATGTACGGTATATATTTTATCACAGTGTATGTCTATACATACTTATGTATACGCAAATAAAATAGTCAAGAAACATTTTCAAACTAATCTAAACAGTATGGTGTTGATGTAAAGATTATTTTTTATATCTTGTACGAAAATGTTTGTAAGTTTAATGGTCTTCTTAATACTTCTTCTTATGTATATGTACTTTTGCAATTATTTTATGACGATAAGACCATACAACCATATATTTGTATATAGGATGATCCATCCGATTATATTTTTGATGCTATTATCTTAATATTTTTTGAACATTTTGTAGACGTTGCCAGACATTTCCGATTTTTTACAATGCAATGGATATATGTACATACAAATCATGGTTATTAAAAGATTATCGATCAGTTCTCTTTGAAACTTATATACCATTTAAGGGGATATATACAGTTAGAATTTTCAATCCATTTATTTTTTATTTTATTTTTTTAATGCACATATATTGGGTAGTCGAAAAAGTATTTTCGTATTTTGTTAATAGATGTCGTTGCAGTCGTACATACATATGTATATCTCCAGTGCTACCAATCACATTGCGTCATAGCATATAGTGTTGGAAAGGTGAGATTTTGAGTTAAGTTAAAAGATACCATAATTTATGTGCAAATTTTTTAATCAAATTTAAAATTTTTTTCTGAGAAAATATGTTGGAAAATCGTTTTTTTCGGCCTTCTAACTGTATGTAGCCCCTTAAGGGTATTTGCAAGAATTTTTTAATTCAGTGTGATCGTCTAACGAGTTGTTAAGCGCATGTATCTCAAAAGGCTGTGTTCAGAGTCGGTGAGCAAAATTTCAGCGACACGGCTGGACCGATTGGCTTGAAATTCTTATGTGGCATCCCTAGATATATCGTCCGGTAAATATATAAGAAATAATATTTCGACAATAATTTCGACTTTTAAGCCACATTGAGGTGTGATTAGTTTTGACTAGTTCTACGATCGATCGTATGTATTCAGCTAAATTAATAATAAATTTTCTTTGCTTTTAGCTTACAGATAGTTTTAAAATTAATTTTTAAAAATCTGCATTTACCTTTTTCGGAGGTCCACCTCAAGATCAACTACGGGAACAAGTGAATTCTTATTTTCTCTAGCAGTGTAATTTAAAAATGAAAGCCTTTGCGAGCAATTACTCAGACCTAAGACGAGCTGAGTAGACATAATCGAAGAAGTCATAAGGAATGCAGTAAAGAATACCATAAGGTACTGGACATCAACTTACATATATACAGGATCAGATGTTTTTAAGTTATTTGATGACGTCTAAGAGAGCAAATAATGGTGACGATTTTTTTAGCATCGTATACTAAGGTAGGAAACTGTCGAGAATTTGAAAAGGTTTTTTAAGAATAAACTCCAACTCACTACTGGTAATTGAATGAACGGCAGAAACGTTATCTACAGGTCCATAAAGGAATAGAGAGTTTATATGAATAAAAATAATAAGAATAATTAGAACCGAACATTTAACAATTTTTGATTTCCGATAATGTTATCCTGTTATCAGCATGTATTCCTATTAAATTAAAAAAATAACCCATAATTTAACCTGCTTCATTTTTCGGTGATAAGTTGAGAGAATTATATATTTTTTTGTAATAGTAAGAGGCAGAGCTCTAGAACACAAAGCACGTCCGAATATGAAGACCAAAAGTTTTATATTACAATAAGTACTAAGGAGCAATATAAAAATTACTTGATGATACACTGACAAGGACTAAAATATAATGCGTTCCAGAGTGCTTCATGCAAATCTATATGTCCTGAGGCTCGAGAAAACGTTACAAATTCACTCCACTGCAATTAAAGAATAACAAAAACAATGCATATTTTGAACTCAGCTTGAATCATCTGACAACAAAGCTCTCCTAGAACTATGTCATAATGTGAATATATATTATATGCATATAATATATTATATTTACAATAATAAGAAATTATAGTCACAACTCGTGTCTGTCGTCGGTGATTAAAAGCGTATAATTTCTACAAAGTAAAAAATAAAAGCCATTGCTTATCGCTCCGCCACAGCGAAATTTCTTATCGGAAAAAGTGTTTGTATAAAAAACGATTTTTTTCTATCAAAATTGTTTCCATCCAATGCAGCGGCATTGAATAAGAATTTGAAGCGCTCTCAAACGCCGCAGCTTTCGCGCGTTGGAGGCCAAGCAAATTATAATAAATGATGCGAAAGCAAAACACAAATACAATGACAAATATGTATGTACATGTACATTAGGGTGATTCAAAAAAAATTTTTTTTTTTTCAATTGGTACTCGCAAAAATAGATTCCTAGACACCTCTAAGAAAGCCTCTCCAATTATGAGTTTTTAATTGTAACGGGAAGGTCTTCCGCCTAACGGTTTTCTATTTTTTCTTATTATCAGATAGAAAAATTTATATCTCGCTTCCAACTACTTGAAAAGATATCTTGTTAATTAGGTTTTGTAGGAAATTGAATGCTCTATAAAAATGGTCTCTTATGATTTTTTCGTAAACCCAACCGTTTAAAAGATATTAACGGTTGAAATTGAAAATAGTCTATGTAAGAACCGTTTAAAAAGAAATTATTTATTTCTTATTAATTTTATAACTCAATGAAAAAAAAATTATTATGAATGATGAAACACATAGTTTTGTAGGAAATTTACTGCTCTATAAAAATGGTCTACTATGATATTTCGATTAAGTTAAGCGTTTACGAGATATTCATCGTCAAACATCAATGCATATTAAGGTGGATCAAAAAAAAAATTTTTTTTTTTCGTTTGATACTCTGAAAAATAGGTTCCTAGACACCTCTAAGAAAGCCTCTCCAAAAATCTATTCATAATAATTTTTTTTCATTGAGTTATAAAATTCATAAGAAATATAAAATTTTTCCCAAAATAGTCAAATTTCAACCGTTAATATCTTTTAAACGGTTGGGTTTACAAAAAAAATCATAAGAGACCATATTTTAGAGCATTCAATTTCCTACAAAACCTAATTAACAAGATATTTTTTCAAGTAGTTGGAAAGCGAGATATAAATTTTTTCTATCTGATAATAAGAAAAAATAGAAAACCGTTAGGCGGAGGACCTTCCCGTTACAATTAAAAACTCATATTTGGAGAGGCTTTCTTAAAGGTGTCTAGGAACCTATTTTTGCGAGTACCAATTGAAAAAAAAATAAATTTTTTTTTGAATCACCCTAATATACATATATATGTTTATCAATTAATAAAAGCTGCCACATTAACTGTTAACTGTAAGCCATATTCGAGGCAGGACTCCTGACAAATTAGCCGAAAAGCACAATTGTGCTTGAACGAATATGTTTATGCATAATTTTGAGAGATAACGTTAGAACAAACATGAGCACTGGAAAGCTGAAGAAGCTTTAAGCTCCAACAGGCACGCTTATCGCTTCGCTAACAGATAAAGATATAAAATTATTAACTAACTTCTTTGTGGTAAATTAAAAAGGCAGACTTGTATATTAATATTAATGTGTGTTATCGACGCTATTATTAGTGGTAACATATGTATGAAAGTGCGAAAGCTCTGTTGTGTGGTTGACACTTGAGGCGGTGTGAGAAAAAATATGGCACAAGAGCGGCAGTATAGCGCAAATATGTACTATATGTAAGTATAAACAGGGTCAAACCACGTCAAGTGGTCCATGAAAATTTCGAAAAATCTCCGATTTTGAAAATTAGCTGTTCATTAGGATATAAATATTTCGTTAAAATTCTTTTTTTTTTTTGCTAAAGTTATTGAAGGTTCAAATTTATAAGACGATAAAATTGTAAAATTATTTTCTCATAAACTACAGGAAGTAAATCAATGAAATTTTATGAAGTCGAAGAAAAATGTTCTTGCTATATTATAAATATTTTACCATGATCTCTTTGTTTAAATAATAATATTTTACATAATTTTTTGTGAAACAATCGAAATTTTTTAAGTGTTCTTCTCGCTAAAAAAAACTGAAAAGTATGTGACAAAACGCGGAAAATATTCACCTTTAATAAACTGCAAACAAATTTTTGTTCATTTTAAATTTTGAAATAAAAATATCGAATATTTTTTGAGTTACATACTACTGTGCCCAAAAAATAAGGTGACATTTGAATTTAAACTGCGCGCGTCGAAGGATTTGGAGAATTATTTTTTTTTTAGGTTGGTAGTACTGTCAGACACATTTATGTCAAATTTCATATCAAAATATTCATTAGTGTTTGAGATACGTGGTGTTTTGTGAGCTGCTAAAACTGAGTTTTTCGTTTTTTGCGATATCGAAATTTGTGGAGCAAAGAATTTGCATTAAATTTTGTTTACGGAATCAATTTTCTGCTGCGGATACGTTGAGGATGGTGCAGAAAGCCTTTGGTGATGAGGCTATGTCTAAAAAAAATGTTTACAAGTGGTATAGTGAGTGCCAAGCCGGCCGTTAACTGTCGAAGACGAAGAGCGTCCAGGGCGACCATCCAACTCAACCAACGAAGCTCACGTTCAACAAATCAAAGATTTGGTGTTGAAAAACCGTCGATTAACAATTAGAGACCTTGCTGATGAAGTTGGCATATCGAAAGGCTCAGACAATACCATTTTGAAGGATGTTTTGGGCCTCAAGCGCGTCAAATCTCGACTGGTACCGAAAACATTGCATTTTTTGGAAAAAAGGCGTCGCTTCGCGTGCATTTTATTCGAAACTATTTGAGTTATTACTCGGAGACAAACGGACGGTCTTTAGTAGAGAATTTTTTTTTCATCCACGGAGAAGACGGAATCACTGCAGTAGTGGAGCACCCTTTTAAGGGCAGTCGAAAGTTTGTATTAAAATATATTAAAATATACCGTTACAATTTTACAACAATTGCTACGGTATTCTTTTTTCTCAACTCCCAAAAATCGCCTTTTTTAGGCGGCCTCATTACAAGTTTATTTACTTATTTTTTAATATATTTATAAAAAGTAGTGATATCTTTTAAGAAGAATATTATTTTAGAGGACCTTTCCGAACTGAAACGGAAAATTATTCTTATTATTATCTGTATTACTAGAAATATTAGCACTAATATTAACAACACTATAACGATTATATAAATAAAATCAGCTTAATTATCATCAGCATCATCACCATCGCTATCATTTTCTTCAAATTATTGCGTCTACGAAAATTGTTGCATTTGAAACATACACTAGAAAGTCTTAGTTTTTTTGCCAACAGATCAACTGCGTAAAAATTTCGCTCGGATTGTATTTTTTGCTCCTAAAGTACTTAAGGGCTTATATATTACTTTATCTTAGTCGCAATATATCTCATTTATCTATTGCATATTTAAATTTTATTAAGATTGAAATTTTTTTATTAAGATTTTATTAAGAATGATAAAATGAAAAAATTTAAATTACAATATGTAGTATTTAACATATTTTTTGGTTAAGAAAAAACATACGGAAATATTTTAGTTAAATTTCTTCAAGCAATTCAAGTTGCATAGCATACAAACAAAATTTTGCCGAAACCGAATATCGGATCACTGTAGTAGCATTTAGCTGTCTTACAAACTGACCGATTAAAATCATGTTCTTGTTAGGAAAATATTTTAGGTGTGAAGGGTATAAAACATTAAGAAATAATTTTTGATTGTTTTCTAAGAGGGTATAAACAGTTAGAATTTTCAAAAAATCGATTTTTTTTTTTATTTTTTTCTTAATGTATGTACATATATACATATATTTAAGAATACACACCGAAAACTTCATATCGTTCCGGTGAATATTTTCAAAAGTTGCAAGCAAATTTCAGAGTGCTTGGAAGTACAAGGCCAAACTTTAAACGCCTTCTTCTCAAAATGTTGTTTTCAAAGTCGGTGACCAATGTAACTTGAAAACGTCTAAACCGATTATAGATTATACCAATTTAATTCCGAAATTTTGGTCAAAAATCGATTTTGTCAAGTAATTTTATTTTGATAAATCCTTCGATTTGCTTTACTAAATTTAACATTACTTTAACGAAATCTGTTTGTTTTTTTTTAATTTCAGTGAATCCAGTTCAGTGATATAATGGTCACAGCAAAACGTCTTTTTTGAAGCCCCTTAATACAAATTATAGCATCGATTTTTTTGCAATGTATTTGCATGTGCATATATGTATGTCATACACACCAGAAAACTAACCAAAAATAAAATATATGTAAATATATATTATACATATATTTTTTTATTTATTGCGTGAGTATCCTTAAGGAGGAGATACCTTTAGCACCGACAAAAAAGATAATTTTTTCCAATTTTTTTTTATGGAAGAATAAAAACAGATCACATCCGATTTTTTACATACATACATATGTATGTATTAACAGATATTATTGAGCTGCAAAATAAAAATTATTTTATGTCAAAAAAAAAACAAAATGGCGGAAATATCAATAATCCCTTTGATAGTTTTTTGCGGCCGTCAACTTCCTGGCTAGGCTTCTTGTCCGAAACGAAAAAAGTAATTTTTTTTTTTAATCTGGAAGCTTTTATCAAGTGCATAGTAGAGGGGCTTTGAGAATTTCGAGAAATCGGAATACTTAAACGAACTATAAAGTTCTTCGGTAGTATAGACCGCAGCATGAAGTGCAATGGTTCTAGGGCCTATTTCTTTGAAAATATTCGGAGTAAACCAATGAAACTGCGGGACTATATGTTTGAATAATTTCTCAATTGATTAGAGCGAAAAAACATTTTTAATGTTTTGAAAATTCTAAAGGTATCTCGCTCCTTAAACCTTCTCATTGTAGTTCAAAACTATTTTTTTTAAGGAAATATTTAATTACCTGTTTTTGAATTATGTTTAAAAAAAGTTATAATCATATTTTGTAGATACAGCTATTTCGTAATGTAATAAAAATAATAATGTAATAATAATAAACAATAAATTTAAAAAAAAATAAAAAAGTTAAAAATAAATAAATAATAAGTATCTACAATAATAAAAGTTTTCTAGAATTTATGTTCTGAAACAGCATCACACCCTCTTCTTGAAAGCTTGTAAAGGTAACTATCTACAAATAATTTAATCTCCATCGCATTTTAGATAAAATATAACTGCTTATCGTGACACTTTGTATTCGACGCGTACTGGGGTTATTAACTAGATAAGATTATCTACAAGAAAAAATATTTAAAATTAAAATATGTCATAAATAAGTGTTTTTATAGATACATAAGTATGTATATGCGATATGGAAGCGTTTGGCAGTTAAGAAGAGATGTTTTGAGTGTATATGTGTAAGTACATACATATGTGAGTACAACTATGGATGAACATATGTATATATGTATGTATTTAAACAGAATACATATGTTTAAGTATTTACACAGGTTTATAAGATCTATAAAAATATATGTATACATACATATACGCTTAATAATTTTTTTTTTAATTTTCTTTCGTAATTTTTTAATAAATTTTCTTATAATTATGCAATAAATACACGTATTTAATTACAGATCAGAACCTCCAACAGAGTTCTACGGTTGAATAATAGTAGTGCCTAGCTCTGTATGTATAGAGTCTATATCCTAAAAACGTGTTGCAAAAATTAACGTTTATATCTAACGGTTAAATTTTCTAAAATTTTCAAATCTAAAAAAAATATATTAAAATTTTTTTCGTCAACAAAAATGCAAAAAAACATAACATCACTAATCATATAATAAGTTTGCAGGCGAAGGAAAAATCATATAATAGAAACCTTTCATTTTGAAACAAAATTTTGTATTTTGCTTATAAAATTGTACTATATGTATTGGTTATATTTATGTAATATGATGTAGCGAATCGTAAGCAATAAAAAGCTCAAACTTGAATTTTTTTATGATACGTTGTTTTGTATTTAAGATGACGATATGGTACTCTTTCAATAAAGTCAGCTCAGAATACTAAATAACTGTTTTTTATGCACTAGTATACTTGTCTGTTTGAATACACACAGATGTACATAAGTACATACATGTCAGTTAAATTGGAAAATTTTCAATACTCAATTGCGCATAAGACATTTGTAGTGCTACATATATGTACATATATATGTACATAGATGTCTTTATATGTATATACACATACACGACTGTTCTTAAAATCCACAACTTTGCATACTCATACATACATCGTCTACACGAGCACACTCGGCTAGCTAATTAATGTCCTGCATTCAAAAGCACGAATATGTTCGGCAAAGTTCGGCACAGCATAAGTATATTATACACCAACATTACAATAACAAAAATGTAGCTTGGACTCACCAGTTTCATTGTCCACGGTAAAGGGTATACCAGCCCATTCATCATCGATATCGCCAGCATCATTGCCATCTTTACCCTCAAAGCTTGGCTACATTAAAGTAACAAATGAAAAATTAGTAAAAAATTAAAAAAAAAAAAATTTTAGAAATTGAAAAACAACATGGAAAATGTCACGAGTTTGCTGTTGGTCCGTCAACATTTTTTTGTTCTTGTTTTAGTATTATTTTTTTTTGTTTTTTTGTGGCAGGCGCTTAATGCGTCCTCGTTCACCTTGCGCTTCAGTACATAGGTATGCCCTCTATTCGTATAGGTATAATATTTCGACTTCGTTGAATTTATAAGATTGCGTGATCTCTTCACGAATCCTTTTAAAATGGGCTCGAACCAACACATCTTTTTTGTCAAATGCCTTTACACACTCACTTTATATTAGCTATAAGCATATATGAGCTATATATTTACAACTAAACTCCCGAAATTTCACATTGAATCTGAATAGATTTGGTCCATAACGTCTAAGTTTTAATAAATGCAAATTACTTTCAATCTATTATCATTGATTTGAGCGCATTTTATGTGAAGATCAGCGAACTTTGGCGCTCAGCCCTCACTTGTTTGGTGTGTGTGTGTATATGTGTGTAGGCTACAGCTTGAGACCTGAGCGCCCAGTTTCGCGTAGCGGAATTAAGAGAGTTCCTTTATTTAATTGAAGATGATCTCAGAGTATTTTGTTTTTTGTCTCAAAAATTCTGTTAGTTGTTTGTAATTTCTAGAAGACAGTACTTAACCTGTAGTTGATGTGGCGGGGTATTTTAGATCTTTTATGTTATAATTTGTATATTGAGACGATATTGAAGATTTTTATAGAGATTTTTGAGTTTCTTTGGAGCGTATACATATAAGTTAAGATTAATTATAAAGAAATTTTAAATAATTAAAAAAAAAATGTATATAAGCCCAATTTAAAAATTACAAGCTAGTTTTGAGGTTTATGGATTTTTTTTTTAAGTTGTTGTCCAAAATTA
This sequence comes from Bactrocera tryoni, assembly GCF_016617805.1. Taxonomy (NCBI): domain Eukaryota; kingdom Metazoa; phylum Arthropoda; class Insecta; order Diptera; family Tephritidae; genus Bactrocera; species Bactrocera tryoni. Next base: position 56,858,655 of record NC_052499.1, read on the forward strand.
TTTTTTAGTATTTCTGACCGCAGAAAAACATTTTTCTTGAAATATTTCAAAATTGTTATTCTTCGATGCATTTAGTTTTAAGCATGTAAAGAAAATTTTTACAAAAGAAATATTGAAACTTGGAACTTTATAGAAACATTTTTTTAAAAAATATTGGCTTTTAGAGCTTTCTAGAGAAAACTGTTTAAGGAAAATTAGCTTTTAGAGCTTCTTAGAGAAAAATGTTTAAGAAACATTAGAGAAAATTTTTGTAAAAAATATGGGCTTTTGGAGCTTTATAGATTAAACTTTTTAAGAAACATTGGCTTTTAGAGCTTTACAGAGACAACTTTTTAAGAAAAAATAGCTTTTAGAGCTTTATAAAGAAAAATGTTTAAGAAACATTAGAGAAAAATTTTGTAAAAAATATAGGTTTTTGGAGCTTTGTAGATAAAACTGTTTAAGAACCATTGGCTTTTAGAGCTTTATAGAGATAGCTTTTTAAGAAACATTAGCTTTTAGAGCTTTCTAGAGAAAAATGTTTAATTTACATTAGCTTTTGGAGCTTTGTAGAGAAAATGTTTGAAAAAAATATGGGCTTTTGGAGCTTTATAGATTAAACATTTTAAGAAACATTGGCTTTTAGAGCTTTATAGAGACAACTGTTTAAGAAACAATAGCTTTTAGAGCTCTATAGAGAAAAATGTTTAAGAATCATTGACTTTTAGAGCTTTACTCAAACGAACTCATGTTTTTGAACCTTTGCCTTTTGTCATTACTACTCTATAGAACCTTGAAAAGACTTTAGTTAACAATAAGGACTACAAAACGGCATAAGAAAATATTCAATAATTTCTCAACTACATTTGGGTACATTAAATTTTTAAATATTTAACAATATTTCAGCAAAAATATACACATATATTTTTTCTTTGCCAATCTTATAAATTTAAAAAATCAACAGTTGACAACTTTTACCAAACACTATTTCAGGGTTAAAAACAAGATCACCCCATACCCAGCGCCACATTTACAGTGAACTTATTCAACTGTCGTTTTTCCGACATGGAACTTAAACAAAAAAAATTAAATAAAAGTTGACCGTTTCACCTGCCCTTGAAATGGGTTATATCTAATAGTTCTACAACGCTTTTGCGTGCTTTCGTTTAAATCACACACTCTTACCCCGTTCGCGCCTCCAAAGAGAGTTGAAAGCACACGCTTATCGTATGCTTTTCTACCAGACGATACACAACCGACGACCCCCCGACGTCGCTGCTGCTCACACTTACCTTATCTAATTTAAGCTCTTTCAGCGCTTTCAAATTCTCAATTTCGTCATCGGCGACGGCACCCTTACTACCGTTATTAGCGGTTGCATTCAACAGATGCGGTGGTGTCAATGAAAAACCCAAATCGACATCTTGCTTCCAGAGCACATCGATAATTTCGCTCTCCTGGAATAAGAATTTAGTAGGTGGAAGAAGTTTGAGTACACCTCGTGGCGGCCAAAACCAAAAACATATCAAAAATTGTTATAAATATAAAATTGTACATATGTATGTATGTATATATGTATGCGCGTGCGAAAATAATAAAGGAATATTCCATGCCGACCGGCATATAAATACATATATATATTATATATCAAATATATATTTTATATATGCACATAAATCTGCTTGGTCGATGGCATGAGTCAAGTTGTTTAACACAAAAAAAAAAACAATAACAATAGATAATGTAAAATAACCCACTGTGTTTATGAAAGTTTTCATTTTGTAAGTTTATAACTGCGTTTTTATTAAATAGCACTTTCACGTAAGAAATACGAGCTTTTTACTTGTATTGAACAACTTTTGTTTTTAATTGATTGTCCTTCACACTTCTTTAATGCTCGAACACTGTGTCTCACTTTTGTGCAAACTTCGGCGGTTTTGTTTTGAAAATGTCTATAAAATATGTTTGTTTGTATTTCTATAAAAAAAAAAATATTTTTGCTCCGTTAACGCTGAAAACGTCTTTTTTATGCGATGACTTTAAGAGACTACTGTATGGGCATGCCTAGGCTAGGAACTCTTCGGCAAAACACTCTTCGCGACAGATTATTTTTGTTTTTCGATTCGTGATTCTTTATTTTTTGCTCTAAATGACGACTGCTGGTCTCAAATACGGGCTATAGCTGACGCGTGTGTACGTTACAAGTCTCTTCTGCCTGATAAGCGCTTCGCAAGCAAGATAAGCCCGATGAGTACTTTCCTCATTGTACTCGTCTAAAATGTTCGGCGCTACGATTCGTTGTAGCGTCACTGATTCGAAAAGAGATCTCTTATCAGTGAACGCTTTTTATTTTTAGACTTTCTTTATGCTCTTCAGCGTCGCCTGACTGAAATTTTAACGCAACAAAAGAGTTTCTAGGGGTATTCTCTTTCATAATTCTTATTACGAATACTCGTATATAATACGCGAGAGCATTGTTTCCATTTCGTTAAGATTAAGTCGTCGGAGTCGTAAAATTCTTTTGATAAATAAGTAGCAGATATGCAAATGAACAATTGGAGTTTTTTTTGTGCACAAAAAAAAAAGAAAAAGAAGCAAGCGCTTATTTCATCACAACAGTCGCGTTCAGAACATTCAACAATTATTTCATTATTTAATAAATATTTCTAAAAATGTGTGAATAAATATATTATTGTCCATTTAATAGAGTTTATATACGAGAATATTCAAAAAAAAAACAACGGGATTTAAAAAAATCGATTTTTTCTTATTTACTTATTAAATTCTACAACACCTCTAGAATACTGTTCTAAATTTACCAGTTGATCCGAGTTTCGAGAGTTACAACCTTGAGAATTTGTGCGCTCGAGGCTAGCTAGGCTAAGTGCGCCCGTCTGTAAACGCATTTTTCTCGAAACCGTATTTTTAGAGTCGGTTGGCAAAATTTCTCGAGAACTACTCAACCGATCTTCATGATATTTACATAGGTCCTTGAGATACAATTCTTAAATACTTTGACGAGGGATTTTCTTTTTTTCGATTACAACTAAAGGTGAGTTTTCAGTTTTTTTCTTCGTCCAAGTTCTAAGTTAAGGTTTTAACTAGAACACGTATTTTTCACTTTAGATGATTCTGTAAGGCATCTTTTTTCCGAAGGGTCACCGGAAATGGTATACGCAAGAACAACGTTGAAAAATTATTCAAAATTGCTATCAAAATAATCGTTCTCCAATTGCAACTTCTCGTGCGCTTTTGTCATTTTACGGTCTTAATAATCGTCCACCTGTGCCCGCTTTCGTCGAATTCTTGAAAGTTTCGAGCGTACATTTTTTTTTACTCAATATTCAAGTACGAATAAGACAAGGAACCGCTCGATGTAATGAAAATATTGCTATCGTTCAGGCACAAGTTGCTAAAGAAAGCAATTTGTTATGACGCTCTCAAGAATTGAGATTGTCTCAAGACGCAACCTGGATTTCAAGCTTGCATCCGCATAAATTGAAGCCATTGGAATACAATAAACGTATTGAATTTGCTGCTTTTGTCTCGGAACAACGAAACGATAATGATTTTCTTAAGAAAGTCATCTTCTCCAATGAGGCTCTCTTTCATAGTGCGGTAAATAAACAAAACTATCGATTGTGGTGCGAAGAAAATCCACAATTTATTCATGAACAACCATTATACTTGTATTCAACTAAATTGATAGTTTGGTGTGGTTTTTGGTTCTTTGGAATCATCGGTGTTTACTTCTTTCGAAATGAAGCTGGTGCCATCGTTACTGTCATTGGAGGGCGATATAGATAGATGATAACAAACTTTTATTGGCCACAATTGGAAAAGGTAGATCTTGACAACATCTAGTTCGAACAAGACGGGACTACGTGCCACACAGCACGTGCAACAACCGAATTAATGCGAGTAAAGTTTGGAGATTCGAATATTTCAAGAAATTGTGACATTGAATGATCTCCAAGAAGTTATGATTTAACACCATTAGACTACTTCTTGTGGGGTTATTACTTGTATGTAGTCAGTGGTATGTAGCAATAAACCAGATCCTCTGCAAGCTTTAGAAGTCAATATTGAACGATTTATTAATTTTTTTATTTTTATTGATTTTATTTGATTTAATTTAGTGGAAAAAGTACCCGAAATTTGGGTTTCTCGAATTCATTTCTGTAAAAAAAAGTTCAACAGGCCATTTGAATGCTGTTATATTCAGAACCTAATGCGTCGATTGTACTTTACATTAAATAAAAAAAAATATTTGAATTTTCTTAACAATTAGTGTGTGCTTTTTTCAGAAAAGAAATCATAACACTTTTATTGGAAAACCCTGTATTATCATGGTGAACGTTAAAATAAAGATAAAGCAACAAAAATATAATCACAGAAATTAATCAAAATAATCTCGAAGTCATAAGGTACTTGAATGAGTGATTTATTTATGGCGGACTGTCCCACGATTAGAAAGAAGCATAATATTTTAGAGGTATGGTCTACTAGGAAGTCCAAAGAAATGTCTTTTATTGTGGATTTGAAGAGGTATTTAAAAAAAAGTAGATAAAAAGGTATGCAACACTAGTTTCCAATCATTTTTAGACTGTGATGTTAGCGGCTGTTGCCAAAACCGAAGATGATAGCCAAAATTTCCAAACACGTAGAATTTTGGTGTTTTAGGGATCCAACCACTACCATTTACAAAAATGACAAGGTCAACTCGGCACCATGGATTTCCGGATTTTTTCTGTCGGTACAACAACAACTAAAATGTCGAAAATAGTTGTAAATTCGTAAACAAGACACCTCAAATACCCCACAGACTTCTTAGCACATCAGTCACAAGTATTTTCTTCAGATTTGTTGAGTAGTAAATTCGGCAATTAATTTTGAAGAAATTTGGATTCCTTTAATCCCATAGCCAAACTCCAGAAGGACCTCCGAAAAGAGATGTTAAACGGAGAGGAGGATTTGCTGTTTCAAATTATTTGAAATCCAAAAATCAAAAGAAAAATATATTATTACAAAGGGCTAGTCAAAGTTTCGACTTTTGGCAAAATAGCGTCCTTCCAAAAAAAACCACGTTTTGTGAAAAAATTTACACTTCAGTGCAGCTTAAAAAATCGTACTCCTTCGATCATTACCTGCCAAATTTATCTCGTAAGCTCACTTGAAAGTGTCAAGTAGAACCATCCAGTTGTTCCGGATAAAAATTCCTTACCATCTAAGAAAACCATGTTTGTAGAAAAGCGGATTTAAAGTTTTAGTAGTGTCTTTTGTTAAATTTCAATATTCTGGCTCTGAAAATACATTCTATGCTTAAAAATATATTCACACTAAACTATTTATTATGAAAAGCATTGTTCAGCCACGGTTAATTTGCGACCAATTGCAATATTTTGAATGACAAAGTTTCACATACTACATATAATTATGTTCAAAAAGTTGCTTAGCTTTAAGGAGGTATTCTGGTCTAGAAGCATGAATTTCAGGTAATTTTTAAAGTGTGGTAAAAAAAGGCAGTTAATATTTTTACCATCCATTTTTTTATAAGTTATTTGTTAATTTTAGAAGAGTACAGAAAAAAATTAAAAACTAAAAAAAGTAAAAAATTTCAAAAATTATGAGCTGACGAAGTGGGGGGTCTCTAAAAATGTCCACGTGACCATACCCACGATTTCAACCCACCTATTTATCTGAAACCAAAAAAAAAAAACAATTATTAATCTAGAATAATGTCGCAATGGCCGGAACTACGGAAAAGTGGGAAAAATTTTTTTCACAAAATGGCGACTGCCTGAAAAAAAGTTTTTTTGGATCACTTTTTCTGACTATTTCGAATTTTTTTAAAATAATAAAAATAAAAATTTGGGGATGGGGTTAGTTCCAACCACAGACAAGCCTATAAAGAAGACTCTATAAAAATTTCAAGTAAATCGGTCCAGTAGAACCTGAGAAATCGTGGGTATCGTTCCGAAAAAGTAAGTTTTGAGAAAAACGCGTTTGAAGTTTAGGAGACAATTCTAGTGAACACGGATCATCACGGCTGTATCTCCGAAAATAAGTCGAATTTTAAAAAAATCTTCCAAGGTCATATTTTTGAAAGTCTAAACTTTCTAGATATGCAAAGAAAATCGATTTTTTCAAAATCCTAGACAAGAATACCCCCTTAAAGACAACACCGTAAGATTGCTTAAAGTTGGCAAAACAACCAAAATTGACAACAAAAATATAAATTTTACGACGAAAACTATCAAAGTGTTAATACTTAGACACGAGTAAGATATTATCTTGAATGAACCCGATGATAATCAACGATATTAGAGCAATCTATCACCGAAAGAATTGTACTAAGTAAACCTATAATTTGTGCGGCAGTTGATCTTAGAAGACTGTCAATACGAGGAGGTGTAAAAATTTTCCCAAGTGAGCCTTTATCACTAACGGCGGAATTATATGGACAAAATCAAATATACCAGTAAGAAAATGGTCTATTTCTTCTTATACATACGTTTCATAGAAGAATAAATGTCCCGTTATTTCAGTAATAATCTTAATCCCACGCCGTTTCCTATTAGAGATGCCGAAGCGGCTTTAATGTATACTTAGTATAACAAACTGAGTTAAATCAAAAATTTGTATTGGCGACGAAAAAATATTATAATCCATTGGAATATTAGCCAAAAATAGATTATGTACATATTTTTATTTTTTTAGTAGCTAATTTACAATAATTTACGGCTCCAAAAATATCTGACCAACATAGGTAGCTTCTTTAGAAAGTTGCTCAGAGTTCATCAACTTTGTGAATATACAAACAAATGTGATAGAGGAGAGGGCACAATAGATCTTAGGTTGTGGTGCTAACCACAAAAAAATTTCTATTCTATTTCACCATAATTTATAAGAAGCTCAAATTCGAACTTTAAAATCAAATATTTCGAACTAGAAAGCGAACTACAAAAATGGAGAAATCACTGTTTTACTCATAATTCAGCGCTCGAAAAAAATTGGTATGGTCCAATAACCAAAAAAAAAAACAAAAAAAAATTTCTTATTATCCAAAATATGCACTCATAAAGCAATCAAAACTCCTCACATTTGACGATTAATTTAGATTGCCGCTTAATTTTATATGCTTACTATTGCAGTACACATGCACACTGCTTTGTTTCAACAGAAATTCGCAAAATTCCAAGCAAAATTTGCAAATTGATTTTTTGTTGTTTCGTTTTTTTTTTTTTTTTTGCAAATTCACGCTCGGCCTCAAATTATAGCGTTAATGATGCATTATTAACGCTGCACCGACGCACTTAATCCTTTCGCAAGTCAACAACTTACTACACCCAACAACAAAAGCAACAAAGCGCAGCCACAATAACCGACAACTAAACGGCGGCGTGGCAGTTGAACAAAAGCAGGCGTTTTAAGTCGCAACAAGCAAGCAGAGTGACGGTGAAGAGGTGAGAAAGTGGAGGAAAAAAATGCGGCAAAAAGGAGAACCAACACGAAATGGTGTTGGTGGAATTTTCGGCATGTCAACCACAACAGGTAGTCGTTGGCGGTGAGGATCAGCGATGCAGAGTAGATATGCGGACTTATTGTCCGTCCAAGAGCAAAAGGATCAACACAGTGACGTTTAAACCAAAGATAATCGCAGCATAATCGCATCCATTAGTGGGATGAGACCAACTTTGCATGTCAAAATCGGTTAGGGCGACAGTGACGGGATTCCCGGAACTGCAGAGAACGCAGTTTTGCATGTATGTATGTGTGTGTAGAAATGTGGTAGCTGCATAGTAAGTCGTAAAGTAAACAGATCAAACAAGTGCGAGTGGGGGCAAAGCGGTCGGGTATTTAAATGCAAGTAAAATATGCAGTTAAGACTATTTGTGAGTGTGTGTGTGTGTTTGTGTGACTGCAGGCACTTTCTGGTGCGCATATGTACATATGTAACAGCTTATGTTGCATGACACAACACTTGCCACGGCGGAGGCTACATGTATGTACATATGACATACAAACACACACACATACATAGGTACATAGATACAAACATAGGTACATACATACAAACATAAGTATATGTATACACACACATATATACATATATACATATGTACATATGTTCATACATACAAACATAAGTACATGTATACGTATGTATATGCCACAGCTGGTTGCATGCAATACACAATTGATGGCTTAATTAAATTGTTTTCCAAAACGACAAAAAAGTGTAGTAGAAATATATTATATTTTTTGTTATTACAATAAAAACAACAAAGAACCGCAGAACTACCTCAGTAGGCGCGCTTTAATGAAAACTGAATGGCCAATTGAGTGGTCGGTCACAAGCGCTTGTGTTCGCTTCCACGCCGGCATGAACACACAAACATTTGAATTGCCTTGCTACATTTCAATTTTTATTGTTGTTGTTGTTGCATGTTTTTTGTGTCGCACTAAATGTCAACTGACATTTTCTGTAGAATTTCTTTCATATTCTTGTGCATTTTTCATAATGAAAATGTAAGAATTTTCAACAAAAACGCTACGGCCAACGCTTGTGCACCAACAAACACACGCAGCGATACATATGTACATACATACATATGTACAAACAAAGAAATAGAATTACACTTTTTTCGCCGCTCGCTTGTGCAACTTGAAAGCACATGTAGCGACGGTTGTGCACATAAGAGATTGCCGCCGCTTTAATGATGCCACAACAACAATGTGGCAAGCTGTTGTTACTATTGCACATACACACACATACACTCATACATGCATGGTTGCACGAGAAAAAAAGATACAATCAATCATTCCATTTAACCACGCCTATCTCCTGTATTACTCAGCACAAAAATGGACGGCCTTTAGATGCGCCGCGGCCAGCGAGCGAAAGCAAACAAAAAACGAAATGTTGGCAGCGGCTGCAAGGATCAACGTCAACGCCGGCAGCGCACTTATACACAAACAAACACACACACACACACTTACATATATATAACACAGTCACGAAAGCAGCCAAGCAGTGCAATTGGCTGAAAGGAGCTGATGCTGTTGCTTGCGCATGTGTGTTTGAGTGTAGGCAGGATAGCGAAACCATGTTGCCTTTGATATGCATGTGTGCGAGTGCTGGTGGCTGTTGTTGGCGCACTCTGCGCATGTTACATAAAAATGTGCAATTAAAAGTCAACGCCAAAAGGGGATGATTTCACCAATATAATGGCAGCAGACTTCACACACACATACGCAGGCACACCGCGTTGCTACTTTTGCGCTTTATCCTTGCGCAATTGACTGTACGCCGCTGTGTAAGCAACAAAAGGCGTTTAGATATTTTTTTATTTTCCTACTTTGCTCAAATACATACAAAAATTGAACAAATGTATGTACTTATACATATACATATGTATGTATGTGGTCTGTCCAGTTGATTATTTGCGTCCCCATGACTTCGTCTGCCAGTTTAATTTTAGTTTAATCGAAATTGTAATTAAAACTTGTAGGAATTTCAGTGAAATGTATGCTGCTGGAAAGTCTAGCAGCTTTATTTTTTCTCTTCAACGAGCTGTGGCATGCTACATATTTAGGTATAAGTCTAAAACAATAAAAACATCTTCCAGAAAACCATACGAAAGGAATAAAAAATAAACGTTTTAAAATATGGATGAAAAATCATCGGTTACAACAAATTTCTCGAGAATGAAAAATTTAATTTTGAAGAAGTGTTATGGAACCACTTTTTAAGTACGGATTTGAAATAGTAAGAAAAAAATTATAAAGAAAAAAAATTGTTAATCATACCCTTCACATGTTCATTTCATACTGAATAAAAAGTTTTTTATCTTGATTTAATCGGTCAGTTTGTATGGCAGCTATCGGGTGATTTTTTTGAGGTTAGGATTTTCATGCATTAGTATTTGACAGATCACGTGGGATTTCAGACATGGTGTCAAAGAGAAAGATGCTCAGTATGCTTTGACATTTCATCATTAATAGACTTACTAACGAGCAACGCTTGCAAATCATTGAATTTTATTACCAAAATCAGTGTTCGGTTCGAAATGTGTTTCGCGCTTTACGTCCGATTTATGGTCTACATAATCGACCAAGTGAGCAAACAATTAATGCGATTGTGACCAAGTTTCGCACTCAGTTTACTTTATTGGACATTAAACCAACCACACGAATGCGTACAGTGCGTACAGAAGAGAATATTGCGTCTGTTTCTGAGAGAGTGGCTGAAGACCGTGAAATGTCGATTCGTCGCCGTTCGCAGCAATTGGGTTTGTGTTATTCGACCACATGGAAGATTTTACGCAAAGATCTTGGTGTAAAACCGTATAAAATACAGCTCGTGCAAGAACTGAAGCCGAACGATCTGCCACAACGTCGAATTTTCAGTGAATGGGCCCTAGAAAAGTTGGCAGAAAATCCGCTTTTTTATCGACAAATTTTGTTCAGCGATGAGGCTCATTTCTGGTTGAATGGCTACGTAAATAAGCAAAATTGCCGCATTTGGGGTGAAGAGCAACCAGAAGCCGTTCAAGAACTGCCCATGCATCCCGAAAAAATGCACTGTTTGTGTGGTTTGTACGCTGGTGGAATCATTGGACCGTATTTTTTCAAAGATGCTGTTGGACGCAACGTTACGGTGAATGGCGATCGCTATCGTTCGATGCTAACAAACTTTTTGTTGCCAAAATGGAAGAACTGAACTTGGTTGACATGTGGTTTCAACAAGATGGCGCTACATGCCACACAGCTCGCGATTCTATGGCCATTTTGAGGAAAACTTCGGAGAACAATTCATCTCAAGAAATGGACCCGTAAGTTGGCCACCAAGATCATGCGATTTAACGCCTTTAGACTATTTTTGTGGGGCTACGTCAAGTCTAAAGTCTACAGAAATAAGCCAGCAACTATTCCAGCTTTGGAAGACAACATTTCCGAAGAAATTCGGGCTATTCCAGCCGAAATGCTCGAAAAAGTTGCCCAAAATTGGACTTTCCGAATGGACCACCTAAGACGCAGCCGCGGTCAACATTTAAATGAAATTATCTTCAAAAAGTAAATGTCATGAACCAATCTAACTTTTCAAATAAAGAACCGATGAGATTTTGCAAATTTTATGCGTTTTTTTTTTTTAAAAAAGTTATCAAGCTCTTAAAAAATCACCCGATATATGCTATAGTGGTCCGATTGGAACAATTTGTTCGGAGATTGTGGCGTTGCCTTGAAAAATGATCTATGCCAAATTTCGTAAAGATATCTTGTAAAATATTTTTTTTTTCGCACAAGAACTTAATTTTGATCGGTCAGTTTGTATGACAGCTATATGCTATAGTGGTTCGATTGGAACAATTTGTTCGCAGATTGTGGCGTTGCCTTGAAAAATGATCTATGCCAAATTTCGTGATGATATCTTGTAAAATATTTTTTTGATCGGTCAGTTTGTATGACAGCTATATGCTATAGTGGTCCAATATCGGTGATTCCAACAAATGAGCAGTCTTTTAGGGAGAGGAAAACGTGTGCAAAATTTCAGACCGATAACTCAAAAAATACCAAATGTTATATACCATATAACCAATAAAATAACATATAGTTAACTGAAAACTAACTTGAAATTAACATAAACAAAATTTTTCCTTTATATTATTATCTATAGCGATCGTAATCGTAGTGATGGATCCTGTTAAGCTAGTACGAGTATGTCAAGGGCTTGGCTACGGATTCCATATCTACAGTCAAGTAAAAAAGTCTGTGTCGCAAAAATAGCACGGATTGTTCGGTTCGGAGCGGTTAGGCCAGTCTTAAAAAACTACTTAACTTTCCCAATTCATTTGAGATTTACAAAAATAAATTGACTGTGTTTCTTTACTAAATATCTATCTAAGTGTGTAAGCAGCTACTGTTGACGTTCTTCAAACGTATACGTGAAATAGCCTTCGAATACGGTTTTGAAAAATTAAGTTTCCAAAACAGGCGTTCGCGTCCTTCAGCTAATTGATGCGAACGTTTCGACAGTATATAGCGTATAGCACAGCGAATTTGTTTATAGGCCCCTAAAGTGTATTTTTCTGTAGCCGAAAAAAAGTTTCGATTTTTTATTGCCTTTCTACAATTCAATTTATATTGTTGTTGCATGTTTTTGTGTCGCACTAAATGGCAACGGACATTTTTTGTAGAATTGCTTTCATATCCAAGACTGATCTGTTGGTCTGAATTGCTAATAGATTGTTTGGAAATCATCGGTTCTTCACAACACCCCCACAAAGACAATTTAAGTGTGAGAACAAGTGAGTGAAAGCTTTGACATATGTAACCGTTTGTATATTCAAACAAGTCCTTTTTTCTACGATAAATGGTCCATCGTTTCATACAAGTTTTTGGCTCTGGCATTAGGTGTATCGATGATCACATGGCGATTTAGTGATGGCAAAACTTGAAAATTGCCTTTAGTAAGGCGAGATGAAAATCAGATGCTCCAGAGTAAATCATTTCCAGACTTTTAATTAAATTTTTACCAGGAAATATAAGTAAAAAAGTGTGCGAATCTCTTTGAAAAATTCATTCGATTTTCATAAAACTTTTTTCACTCCTTTTTTTACGATTATACTGCTTTCACAAAATTGGTTTTATTTGAAGAGCATGTCAAGCTATACCTTTTTGGAAAGCTCATTTCACGCGCTAACACGTGTTTGATTGTCGTTTCTTTTAAATCGTTCGTGAGTTATAGCGTCGCAAACATGGAGCAAAATAAAGAGAAAATACGGCATATTTTACAGTACTACTACGATAAAGGCAAAAACGCATCTCAAGCCGCCAATAAAATTTGTGCAGTTTATGGACCCGATACAGTTTCCATTTCCACCGCACAACGATGGTTTCAACGTTTTCGTTTTGGTGTACAGGTGGTCGAAGATGCGCCACGCTCCGGAAGGCTTGTCGTCGAAAATTGCGATAAAATCGCTGAATTGGTCGAAAGAGACCGACATAGTAGCAGCCGTAGCATCGGTCAAGAGCTGGGCATGAGTCATCAAAAATTCATTTCAATTTCAATACAAAAAAAAAAAAAATTCAATAAAAATACCGCAAGACTTTTTTGACAACCCATTATAACATTTTCTGAAACAATATATAGTAAGTTTTCTATAGAAGTTTGATCACTTTTTGATCTCAGATGAATAACAAAATGAGAACTTGCAAATAAACCTGAAGAAAGTCTGAAGAGAGTTTCTTTAAGGTTAAAATAATTTTATAACGAATCTCATTTTGAGCTGATGGAAGTGAAAAAGGAAAAATGACAGAACACAAGTCTGCAAAAAAATATTGTATTTGATTAAACTTCATGTGTAAGTACTTAAAAATGTCAGAAGCTAAATTTCATTTTGAAAATTTCTATTTTTTTGGGTCAAGAGTTATATATATACTTTTTGTCTTTCAGTTTGCTACGCAACTCATTTTCTAATTCTCATTTCCTCTAATGTGGGAGCTGGGGAACAGCGCGTGTTTTCAAACCATCCTCTTACAATTGCTAACCTCAATGTTTTTTTGGACATTTGACATGGATATGAGGTGATATACAAATTTAGCGCAAATAAACTATAAATCTCTCATTAGGTGTTCGGTAGATTTATGTTATTTATCAGTAAAATTATAATAATGAAATGAAATGCGAACTCATAAACCAGTTATTCCAGAAATTCTAGGCTAAAATTGCTCAAGAAAAACATTTGAAAATCCTGATTGGGTTTGCTTTCTCAAAGCTGAAAATTGTAATATGCATACATAAAAATGTCCAAAGTTTAAATATTTATATTTCCTTTAGTGAATTCTTTAGGTTATATTTAAAGCTTTGGTTTCACCAAAAAAAATTAATTCCGCCTATGAGAGAATTAGCTTTCTTATCATACATATACTACTGTGGGCAAAAAATAGTAAGACTTTCTAATCGAATCTACGATTAACAGTTAGAGATCTTACTGGCATCGTTGCAATATCAGAAGGATCAGTAAAAACCATTTTGAAAGAACATTTGGGTCTAAAGAAAAGTGAAAACACGATTGATTCCAAAATCACTCAATTTTTTTGAAAAACAACGTCGCGGCAACGTCTGTGAAACAATGCTTTTCGACTACCAGGATTTGATGAAACGTATTATTACTAGCGACGAGTCTTGGATCTATGCTTACGACCAGGAAACAGACGTTCTATCGACCGAATATCATGATAAAGTTGAGCCGAAGTCGAAAAAACCACAACAAAGCATGTTAAAAATCAAGATTATGTTGACAGTTTTCTTCGATTATCAAGATATGGTGCACTCCGAATTGCTTCCGACCGGCCAAACTGTCAACAAGGAATACGATTTGAGTGTTATGCGTCGTCTGCGCGTAGCTAATCGTGAAAAAGAGGTCGGATAATTCCGACAACTCTTGGGTTTTGCACCACGATAATGCACTACATTGATTCTTCGTGAGTTTATCGCCAAAATTGCAACCAAGATCGTGCCGCAGCCGCCGTATTCGCCTGATTTAGACAGCTAACTTGAACTTAACTAAAATATGCGTTTATATGCATCGCTCATTTGTCGTAAGAACGCTAATGACCTCCCAAAAAACCAATTAAAATCACTTTATGTCAAAATATTTAACATCAAAGCGATATGAATGTTTGATTGAGCATCATCTGCCACTGACCACAATCTCAACGCTAACAACAAATAGAGAAAAAGTAATCTTGGTAACTATGAAATAATTTAAAAACAACAAAAACAAAGAAGTTTACATGAAAAATTCTCAAAAAAAAAACTTTACATTCGATTAAACAATTGGCTCTTAGCATGTATGTATAGTTTGTATGTAGATCGTGTGGACCACCTGAAACGAACCAGTCGGGCAGACGGACTGTAAGCAGTGTGCCCCGCTAAGATGGCAACCGCAAGATAAACAAGATAAATGTATTTTTGATCAGCGAAAGGTAAAGGTAAGTCGTTTATAATACCGAATTTAAGGCACAATATATCCTTGAGCATTCAAAGGCCGTGCGACGACTGGGCAGTGCGAACACACTTTGTCCAACATTTATGCCTATTTTGTGGTTAATGATGGATATTGTGTTGAACGTTTGACAAATAGTTCTTTTGTCGGCATGGAACGGCAAGCGCACTTGCTTCAAGGAGGCGGAGAAAGCAGTGAAAGTATGTATTTAGAAATTTACATTTAGCATGAAAACTTCAGAGATCGTCAGACACATCATCAATAAAATACACGAAAAATCGATGACACCAAAATCTGACAGGTCGACATACAAACATACATACAATTTGAGGCTAAAGCGAATGTAAAAAATTAAGCGGCACCTCTAGCATTTGCGGCGTTGAAGCTGATGTAAAGACAAGTGATCTTCGTGGAGTCGAGACAAGCGTTGCCATAAAGTTCAAAAGGACAACACGCAAAAAAAAACGACGGCGGTGACAGCGCAATGACATTTAAACACTTTGACTTGACCACATTTGTGTAGATTAATCATTTGCTTGTCAGAGAGCGTGCGCCATCGTAGGAATTATGTATTGTTGGCCTGTAATGAGCTGGTGATTATGTCAGATTGCATGAAATCCAAGCAGGAAATCTTTTCGGAAAGCCGTTATTACAAAAAAAAATATTGAAAAAGAAATATTAAAAAAAATTTTAAAAAAATATTAAAAAATATTAAAAAATAAAAAAAATATTAAAAAAAAATAAAAAAATATTTAAAAAATAAAAAAAAAATATTAAAAAAATAAAAAATATTAAAAAAATAAAAAAATATTTAAAAAGAAATAAAAAATTAAAAAAAATGTTTAAAAATAAAAAATTAAAAAATATATTTTAAAAAATATATTAAAAATATATTTAAATTAATATTAAAAATACATTAAAAAATATTAAAAATACATTAAAAATATTAGAAAATATATAAAAAATTTTATTTTCAAAGTATCTAGGCTATAGCTCATCGCAATTCTCACAAAAAGGCCTCCACATATTTTATTGAATTTTTTACAGTTAGCCACATAAATTATAACTGCGCTTTCGCCGCCAGCAGTTGTTGGCCTACCTTCTCACATACTTCATATGTATGTATGGTATAACATTCCATTGGAAGGATGTCGTCGCCTTGTGGACTCCATGAAGGACAGATGTGTTGCAGTCATAAAAAATAATGGCAATGCAACTAAATATTAATGTGATCAATAAAATTAAATATCAACTACCATTTATTGTTGCCGTAATTGCCTCTAAGTTATAATAAACTGAAATACTGCTATTTTTTTGCTCCATTAATTTATGTACTTGGTTCAAAAAAAAAATTTTAATAAATAAAATATCAACTTAACTTAAATTTATTGTGTGCAGAAACTTTTCTTTACGTCGTGGTAAAACCCCCTGTGAATACGAAGTACCAATTTTGTAATGTAAAATATGTACCAACAGTTTTCGAAACATGGGGTGGGCACTGCTATTAAAAATCTCGCAGCTGTATGTATATATTGTACAATGTGTAGTTTTTTCGATAATTATAATGTTTACTTCTCATCAGCGAGTGGTTCGATGACAGTTGCAGTAATCAATTAGACACATTGCGAATATTTTGTTGACGCCCATAATCGATTTGACATGTGAACTTTCGCAGCAATTTCCACACAAACGACGAGTCGATGACGAGCCGAGCACTATTTACATGCATACGTACATATGTATGTATGTTATGTTTATGACAGTAATTGCGGTTAGGCAAACGGTGCGCGCATTAAAGCAGCATTGCCACGTGTAAACAACAAAAAATTCTAAATTGAAATTTAGTTCGTTAATTAAAAAATCAAAAAAGTTTAATTTTAGCTTCGAAGGTGAGGTGTCAGAGTGATAAATTTTTTCCCTTAAAATCAGCTCAATTCCAGAGGCAAATTTTAGAAAATGGCAGCATCCCAGTTTTTAGAAAAAAATTGCAGTACAGAGTGTATTATCAAAAATCATATTTCTTTGATTATTATCTGACAAACACATATCTAAGAAGGTCGGATGAAAATTTCAAGTTGATCAAAGCTGGCGTTTCGGAGAAATCGTCCTTACCGACTCAGAGTTCCAGGAAAAACGCGTTTATAGCTATGGGAGTCTATAACACTAAGTTCAAATACTGAAAAAAAGCGATAGTAGAAAGTTTTAACAACTTAAAAGCAAGTAAGCAACTTCATTTCTACTGGGTGCCAGGTCACAAAGGCATCGGATGAGATTGCCAAAAATGGCGTACGGCTAACATCCGAAAACGTGATCAACATTTGGAAACCCGTGGATTTTGTCTATACGACAATCTCGACAGATGCATGGTGAAGAAAATCAAAACCCGATGGAACGTGTTATCTGGGTGCAAAACTGCAAAAGTCATGTGTAAAACGGTAGATCGGAAGTACACAAAATTCCTATTGACGCTCGAAGGAAAAGACTGTAGAAACATGTTGGGAATACTAACTGGTCACTGGTCACTGTCTGGTGGCGACACGCGCCCGCAAGATGGCGCTGACAGATCGAGAAGAGTGCAGGAAAGGCTTGGAGCAGGGTACCAGTGAAACAATGGAGTATCTCTCGTGCACTTGTCCCGCATTGGCTAGAATACGCTGTAAGCATCTGCGTCCCCACAGTATGATACACTGGTGGAGTGTATCGACACTGGTATACATGTATGCAAATAAAACATAAACTGGGCATAAAAAGTATTTAAAATAGCAAATGTGCATTTCTACTACCGCATTTCACATACATACATACATATAGACGTATCAATATTTGTGTGTGTATATATGTATATACATAGATACACATATAGCCATTTTACTTATTGTCTTCAACTAAAAATGCTTGTTTTATGGTTTTTATAACCACATTTCTTTTTGTTTTTGCTGATGGACGCTGGTCACTTGCAACTTGAATGCGACCAATGGCAATTAACGGAACTTGCGCGGTGTGGAGTGGGGTGGCAGGGAGGCGTGCGATTTAATGCCAACTACTTGGCTACCTGAATTGCGCATAACAATTAAAGAAATTGTTATTAAATTACCAGTTACATACATACATACATTTAAGAAAAAGTGTCGAAGGAATGTGAATGGCAAATGCATGCAAGTATTTTACATACATGTGTGTGTATGTATGTATGTATGCATGTATGTACGTAGGTATGTATGTACATACGTATGTATGTAAGTAGATATGCATTTATGTATGCATGTGTGTTATATACTGGCATCCTTCCAATGCGAAATAATTGCTTCTTATTTACTCTTATGTACATACATATGTATGTATGTATGTATGTATATTTATATGCATACATATGTACGCTCATATACTCAGAACTATAAACTCCCGGTTTAGAAAAATCTTTGTAATAATTAATTAGTTTCTTTACAGATGGGTCAAAGCTTGGGGGGAAAGGTTTACTGTCAGGAGCTCTCTATCAACTCCAGCTTCAGACATCCTGACTATTGCAATGCCTTCCAAGCCGAGCTTGCAGCCATTAAGGTAGCAGTAGATCTACTGCTTCGGAGTGCGGTCTCCTTCAGAGAAGTGACCATTCACTCAGATAGCTGGACGGCGATAACAGTCTTGAACTCATTAACAATGCGTTGGTCGAGGAGTGATATCAATAGTCTCTTTGTAGTAAGACTGGTATGATTTAGAAGCCATAGCGGAATCGCAGAAAATTGCAAAAGCTATGAGCCAGCAAGGAAAAGCGCCATATAACCGCTATCGGTAGAATGGGAGCGGTTCGGCGCTCCCATATCCTATTGTGTTCTACTACTTGATAGCCGGGCTTCGCGGAAGCCTGGCCAGCACTGGGCCACCATCGATACATACGCTGTCGCAAAAGCCTTTCAGCCCAAGATCGATCGCAAGAAATCTAGTGCTCTCTTTGCCCTCACTAAGGGTAGCCTCTTCCAAGTTGGGGGGCTTTTAACAGGTCATTGCCTTACTGGCGTTCATGCTGTGATTTTGGGAATCTTAGCAGCTATTATTAATAGATATTATTTTAATTCTCAAAAAAAAAACAAATTAAAATTTATTGTGTTGAGTTCTAAAGGAAATGCAAAGTAAATTTACGAATACCGTCCAAAGTAGTGAAACACTAGAAAATGTCTCTAACACCAACACGAAAATGAAATATGTAGTCAGCTAACGTAGTGCCTAGTGATAAGATATCCCAACTAATCATAATAAGGGTTCGAATTATTTATAACATACTTTCGAAGTTCATAGAGGAGAGACCCACTTAAAACTTAAGCGAATGACATAATAAGCAACGAATGTGCTAAATATGTGTAAGCGAATTAAGAGGAAGACCAATTAAATGTATTAGAAGGGCGCAATGAAAGCTTATACTAGTTACAATACAAAATGATAGTGAATATAAAAAAAAAATTATTCCCTATCATCTAGACTGAGAGGATATCAATTAATGTTTTCAGTCAAAGCAAAGAAGAACACCAAGCCAAATGCAAGCCACCATCAGATGCAAGAAGCGCCACCTATCGACAAGTAGAAGTAACAAACAAAAGCTCGTTGATCGACAGCGCTAATATGCATTAGCGGGCTTAAGTTACAATGGTTTGCGCATTTGGACTCCATGTGAATGCAGGTGTGTAATGCACAAGAATTTCGTGCATTTGGCCGAATTTAGTAGGCATCATTGGTTAAAAATGACAGATTTTTGCTATTGTTTGACAGATGTCGCTTGAAATCTGCCGGGCCGTGTCTGTGCTGCAGCTATACTAAAGGTAAACAATTTTTATATTGCTAATTAAATTATGTGCAAGTATATATTAACAAAAACAAATTATAATATTTTTAGATGGCAGAAAATAAAACAATGCACAGTTTGCTATCCATTTTTCCACATTCCCTTAACTTCTTTTTCGCACACTTTTTTATTTCCAAAAATCTAATAAACAAACAAATTTCACTATCAGCTGTCTAAATGCAATAACAAGTCTGCCGTCTGTCACCATAAAAATTGCAATGCGTATTAGCGCTAAGCTAAAAGCGCATTAATTTTGCTCGTCTCGTCAGGGCTAT